>NC_057810.1:695400986-695614844 GCF_018294505.1 Triticum aestivum | reverse complement strand
GGGGTTGTGTAGTTGAGAGAGTTAGAGATCGAAACATGGAGAGAAAGAATGAACGTGTGTTGGAAACCGATAGCTTCCTAAGGTAGTTAGGAGAGGAAGATTGACCGATATAGGAAGTATGTAGCGTGTGTGCAGGAGGGGGGGGGGGCTAAAAACAACATTCGAATGTAGATAGTACGAGACTTAATATCGATGTTTTCAGTTCGGTGTACATTGTAAGATTTGAACTGAGGACCATGCATATGGGTAATTATTTCGAATTCATGCCATACTAGGTTTCGAAAAGTTGACATTGACTCGATTTGTTGTGTGATTTTGTAGGTCATATGTTTGAATCCATCCAAAAAATTTCTCACTACCATGGTGTTCATCATATACATATGAATTTGTATTAAAAAAGTAGCATGGATACAGTGAAATGCGAAATCCATGTTAGAATTGGAGATCGCTACGTGACACACACTCTAATTCAAATAACTAATTATGTGACACACACTCTAATCCACGTTAACGTGGATACCATTTTGATTTTTTTTCAAATAAGTCCTCATTAATTAATTTATAGTACTCCCTCTGTTCACTTTTATAAGACCTTAAAGACATTTTAGACAATGTGCAAAACAGTTCATTTTAAGTTGTCTGAAACGACTTACAAAAGTGAACGGAGGGAGTATCTTGTTTCTAATGACTAATTATTGCAAGGAAAACACGGGCATGGTAATACATACAAATTCGTTTGCAAATGAAAGAAGATTCATTTGCATTCTCAAATGTAGGCGCACCATGCAGACCAGGGTCATGTCGTGGTGGCCGCGTGTGTCGGACGGACGCGTTGCACCCAACCACCCACCCCCTCCCTCCCTCCCCCTCCCCCCAAAAGGATGACGACAAAATATGTTCGTGCTTCCATGTTTCAGATTAAAATATCTGGCGGCCCCAATTCCAGCCCTGCAAAATCTCCCTTCTCCACTGTCCCCTTCCGCGTCCAGATTGCTCAAATCCCTAATTCACCGCCAACCCAAGCAAAGTTCGAATCGCCCTTTGTCTCGTATCTTTCCCCACCTCTGTGCCGGACGACAAAGACGAAGACGACGGTCGCGCTTCACCACCGCACCGGAGCTACCTCATCTACGCCCTCGCCCACCACACCGGGTGGTCCACCAACAACGTCGGCCGCCGCAACCAACGTGCCTCACAGACACCGACATCCACCGCATCAGGTGTGCTTCACCGATGCCGTCTCCCAGCTCACCGTGGCTACTTCACCGAGCACATCGTCGCACCTCCGCCCCTGAGGCTATTGGGGCTTCACCAACGGTCTCATCCACCGCATCGTAGCGCTCCGCTGCCACTCAATATCTGCATCCATGCGCGGCCAGCCAACGCCAGCGCATCACCCTCAATGGCTCTGAAGTGACCCGCACTCTAGCTAGGCGAGCATGCCCAAACGCCGACCCGAACTAGGTATCCACACATCACTCCCTTGTGCACTGTTCCGACAATGTTTGGATATCCTTTCACTTCTCTCTTAGCCTACGCGACTATACAACTCTGACTTCAACTCTTATTTCTTCTGGAGATATCATCTGAAACAAGCAAATCCATTTTTTAGCGAAGCATGACGGCGCTACGGGATCTGGTACACATCCTGCACACCCGTATAACCTTGTAAGTATCTGTCCTCCGGTACAACAGCAAGGTCGATTCCTCTTATTTGATCAACCATTCGCCGTGTCAAAAATGCAGAGGGCGATGCAAGGAGCACAAGGCTTGCACATCCAAGCAAGTGGTAACATGGACTTGTACATTGAACATCCCAAGAGCAAGAAGAGTTGCAGTGAGCCTGTACAACGAGCTAGCGTAAGTCCCTGCATTTCATTTAATTCGTACTGGCATTCATGTATGATTTGTGTGCGGTGGCGGATCCACGAATTCAAGTTACCAGGGGCGAAGATTTAACTTAAAAAATACGAAGGCACTTGCACTCCGGAAATCAACATAACTTGAGAAATGTGAAGCTACATGCACTTTGAAAACCAGCTAATGATCCAAAGTAGTTCCGATTATAAGCACTAAATGATGCAAGCATCAAAAAACACAAAATGCAACATGGTGTACAAGGACTACAAACATGGTCTATACCTGCTTGAATTATTCGTTCTCTCGCTGAAAATATCGAAGTGTAACTGCACCTATAACCAGTTGAAAGGATCGAGATGGACCTAGAGGGGGGGGGTGAATAGGAATAATTGCAAATTTTAATTATTACTTGGCAATTTTTAGGCAATAATGCGGAATATGAAGATGAGCCTAACAATTGCACGTGAGCACAAAGTACTAAGCAAATAACACAAAACACGTAAGTAGGCAAGCACAATATAATGTATGCAAGTGTAAAGAGACAAGTAACCACAAGTAGAGAGTTAAGGTTAGGAATAACCGCAACTCCGGGAGACGAGGATGTAAACCGATGTTCACTCCCTTGGAGGGGAGCTAGTCACCGTTAGAGGGATGGATGTTACCACGAAGGCACACCAACGCCACGAAGGCTCACCCTATTCTCCCTTTGAGACAACACCACGGAGGCATTTCTCAACCACTAGTGGTAGACCTTGGGGTGGTCTCCAAACCCTCACAAACTTTTCCGAGGGTAATCACAAAGTTCGATTCCTCTCCGGATGACTCCTACCGCCTAGGAGTCTCCAACCTCCAAGAGTAACAAGAACGATGGGGAAATGCTCAAAACTTGCTCAAGTCACGAATTCCTTTGGTGCAAAGAAGGGGAAGAAGTGGATCTATCACTTGATTGGAGAACTTCTCTCAAAATGCTCCTAGAACACTTGGAATCTAGGATTTAGTATGGATGAATGAGAGAGAGAGAGTGAGGAGTGTTCTTGTGAGGCTCAAAGTGAATGGTCAACCCTATCCCGTGGAAGGGAAGGGAGTATATATAGGTGGTGGGAAAAAGTGGCCGTTTGGGGTACAGGATGGCCGGACGTCCAGAGAACGTCGGACGTCCGGAGACCCAAATGGGTCCGGACATCCGACAGTCATCGGACGACCGGCCGCTGTGAAAAGTGTGACCCACAATCCAGTGTACAGGATACGGACGTCCGAGCGGGGCCGGACATCCATAAGAATGCTTCTGATGTGAAAGTGTCGGACGTCCGGAGGGTTCCAGACATCCATAAAAATGTTTATGTTGTGGGAGTGTCGGACGTCCGGAAGTGTCCGGACGTCCGGGCAATCAGGAAGGACCGGACGTCCGTAGAACACCGGACGTCCGAAGGCAAGGTATATAGATAGCAACTTTTGAGCAAGTTTTTCACAGATCCATCGATCCCCTCTTAATAGTGCGGGATCCCTATACTCAAGAACAAACCATAAATGAAGTCAACATCTTGTATCTCCATTCTTGAGTTATATGCTTTTGTCCCTAGTCATGATCCATGCACACGGTCTTTGGAACACAATCCTGAGATATACTTGATAAACATGATTACTCCCGAGCATATGTGTTGTCATCAACATCAAAATATGATTAAGGGCATGATTGCACTTTCAATCTCCCCCTTTTTGGTAGTTGATGACAACTCATATGCATACTCATAATAGTAATCAGAAGTATTTGTTGTGGAGCTCAATAACCATAATAAGAATAAGTAGCGAGCGAGCTCCCCCTCAAAGTGATACCACAGATACTACTAAAAACAAAAATGATGAGGGCTCCCCCTCAAACTGATGCCACGATAATCAAGAGTTACACTTCATATAGATTCACCAAATCTCAGATTCAACAAACTCATAACCAACAAACTCATAACATAGTTCAACAACTCATAACATAGTTCAACAAACTACCCATAACATAGGTTCGATTACATAATGAGCTAGAGTAATGCATATGGAGCCTACTCCCCCTTTGGCATCAAGTATCCAAAGAAAAGAACTAGGGGGAATGACATGACAGTATTAAAGATCATCCTCATCATCATCATCATGAACACCACTGCCACCAGCAGCGTCGAAGAAATCAGCCCACTCAGGACCGGAGGGAAAACCAAAATCAGAAGGGGGATCTGCAGGAAGACGCTCATCGTCACTCACATCATATACGCCTGAGTGTCTCAGATGAGCCTTCAGAGCATTCTTGGAAGTGACCATGCGAGTGACCACATCGTGGTGTTGGGAGCAATGGTAGGTGAACATCTTCATCATGGCTGAATGAGCCTTCCCAAGAAAACGAGCAATGCGCCCAAAGGGGGCATCACTGGAAGGAGGATGGGTAGCGTGAGAAGGAAAACTAGCGGCGGTGCGACTAGCAGTAGCAGGAGGAGGAACATGGTCAGCCGCCATGTGAGGTGGGATGACCCATCTCTCATGTATATGAGTGCGTGCAATGGGAAAGGGAGCTACACTCTCGATAAATGCCTGAATAAAAGGTGCATGAGGGAAAGCCCGCTTGTGCTGGAAGCTAGCAAGGCGGATCTCATGCCATAGAAAGTGTGGAACATTTATCTTCCCTTTAGGAGATGTGAAGAGGCGATGCATGAGATCAATGCAGTAGCTGCTGCAGGAGCCCTTGTCACCCATCTTGGGATAAATGGTGCGGATGACACACTAATAAATGATATTGAATGGAAAATGCCAAATGGAGACTTGATTTAGACCCTTTTGTTTTTCAGTGCTAGACAAAGATGATATGGGTCTAAGGAGATCCGCATAGACCGCAATGCCTTTGGGCTTATGGTTGGGGTCATCCTTGTGGATTTTGAACCCAGTGTCGGGAAATCCAAGTGCGGTGACAAACTCAGCATAAGATGCTGTGAGTGCAGTGTCGGAGGTCATCCATGTGACAGTGTTATCAGGAGCAAAGTAACATGTGGCATAAAACTGATGGATGGCAACATGGTTAAAATCGTGTTGAAAGGCGAATGGGGAAGCTAGGTTTGATGACTCAATGAGCTCAATGGCTCCCGGATATTTCTCCGGATGAGTGCGAATGTGCTCAAGATCAATGCAAACATGAAGTGACAAGCCTTTAGGGATGACAATCGTGGTGAAGATGTCGGCTTGGACATTTGTGAGAAAGCGACTATCCTGAGAGTCCCTAACAACAGTAAATTGATCTACATCATGACGCAATTTAAGATATGAAGATTTGGGGACCTCATTGAAACGCTTGACATGACGGCCTAGTGATAGTGGAGGCTCAATGGAGATGTGACGGGCATCACCGTGGAGTTGCACCGAAGGAGGAGCAGGTTGAAAGGTTGGACGACGAGTGCCGGGCTTGGGGGCAGCGACGCAGACGCCAATCATCGGGGACGGATCCACCTCTTCAAGCTCATCCTCAAAATCTGACCCCTCCGAAGAGGAATCATTGGACGAGCTGGGAGGACGAGCGGCACGTTTCCGAGGGCGATCTTCCTCCTGGGAGTCGTCGGAGCCTCCGCGACGAGACGGACGAGCCGGCCCTCCGGCAACTTGCTTGCGTGCGGAGTGCTTGGACCGAGGCATCGTGACCTAAGGGAGACAGAAAGCACATGCCAACACCCCTCCATAGATCAGGGTGAATGCATGAGGAGGGGGGGAGAGAAGGTTGTGCCCTACCTTGCGAGGAAGAGCACGGAGGAGCCGAGCGACGTGCTGGAGCAGGGGGTCGACGGACTGGCCGGGGAGAGAAACTCCGAGCGGAACGGGCTGGACGGGCCGGACGGCGAGTCGCAGATCCGCGGCGGGGAGAAACCCCGGCGAGGGGTACGGCGGCGGGCGGCTGCAGGGAGTGGAGAGGATGACAGGAGCGGCGGCGGCAGCGAACCAAGTGGAGAGGATGGGGTTGGTTGACCAAACCCTATGACGCGGTATATATAGACCCCAGTAAAAACTTACGGACGTCCGGAGCCTACGGACGTCCGGAGGCATATATGCGTCCGGACTTCCGGGAACGGATGGACGACCGGAGCCTGGACCATCAGCAAATAGAGGATAACAGAGATGATTCTACGGATGTCCGACGGCTTCGGATGACCAGGCAGAATGTAACAGAAAGCTTTTTACGGACGTCCGGAGTCTTTCGGACATCCGGAGCTTCATTGTCTAGGCCAATTTAAGGGAACCGGAGTGGATTTTACGGATGTCCGGAGAGGCCGGACGACCGGACGAATGTAATCAGAGCAGAATATACGGACGTCCGGCAGTGAAATACCACACGGACGTCCGGAACCTACGGGCGTCCGACGCCAGAAGTTTGGACAGGAGGCAAGAATGCAGGTGCTGATCATGATTAGGAGAAAGGCATTTTCTCACAGTAAAACTTGTTTATGTAGTAACTCAGATCCTACCTTACTCAATCATAGCCATAGACTACAAGTGGTGGCTAATGCCACAATGTCTGAGTAGACATGACATGACAAAGAAAGACTTGAACTTTAAGTGCATAGTCACTACTCCATCATGTTAAAGCACCATAGGTCTAGACCCATGGATACTTTGAGAGTGTTGGTTCTTTTTATGCATTGAGTAGGGCGAGAACATTCATGAATTGAATGTATCCCCCTAAGTATATGCCTACATCATGACAAGACATTAGATTCATGCATGACTGGGTACTAGATTTCACATAATGTTGTCAAGCTCCAAGATACCAAGTTCACGCCTAAGTTGACAGAATCTTGCTTCATCTAGAGGTTTGGTGAAGATATCTGCTAGTTGAAAATCTGTACCAATGTGATCAATGTGAATATCACCCTTCTCAACATGATCTCTCAAGAAATGATACCTAATATCAATGTGTTTGGTGCGGAGATGATCTTTGGGGTTCTCAGAAATATTGATGGCACTTTCATTATCACACAGAGGAGGCACATTTCTATAGGTGATACCGTAATCCTTCAAAGTTTGCCTCATCCATAACAACTGAGTTGCACAACTAGCGGCAGCAATGTATTCAGCTTCTGCGGTAGAGAGAGCAATACAATTTTGTTTCTTCGAGGACCAACTCACCAAGGATCGTCCAAGAAACTGACATGCACCGGATGTGGACTTACGATCCACTTTGTCTCCAGCCCAATCCGCCTCCGTGTACCCAATGAGATCAAACTTAGCATCCTTGGGGTACCAGAGGCCCAACTTTGGGGTGTGAACAAGGAATCTAAGAATATGCTTAACCGCCTTATGATGACTTTCCTTAGGGAAAGCTTGAAATCTAGCACACATGCATACACTGAACATGATGTCTAGTCTAGATGCACAAAGATAAAGCAATGAACCAATCATAGAGCGGTAAGTAGATGGGTCAAAAGGAGTACCATTTGTGTCTTCAGTGAGAGTGATTTTGGTTGGCATGGGTGTCTTGCATGGACTAGCGTCAGACATACTAAACTTTTCTAGAATATCCTTGAGGTACTTTGCTTGAGATAAGAAAATTCCTTCTTGAAATTGTTGAATTTGAAATCCGAGAAAGAACTTCAAGCCCGTATTGAGTGACATTTCAAAATTCTTGGTCATGGAATCCGCAAACTTCTTACACAAATGAATGTTAGGAGAACCAAAAATGATGTCATCTACATAGATTTGGCATAGAATCAAATCACCCTTGTCCCTCTTAGTAAAAAGAGTGGGATCGATCACCCCTCTCACAAAACCATCATCGAGTAAAAACTTCTTCAAATGATCATACCAAGCACGAGGTGCTTGTTTGAGGCCATACAAAGGCTTATGAAGTTTATACACATAGTCTTTGTGAAAGGGGTCAACGAACCCGGGTGGTTGTGACACATATACTTCTTCTTGTAGAGGACCGTTAAGGAAAGCACTCTTCACATCCATTTGATGTAATGTAAAACCATTGAAAGCGGCATAAGCAAGTAAAATGCGGATGGATTCAAGATGGGCAACGGGGTCAAAGGTCTCACCAAAGTCCAAACCTTCAACTTGTGAGTACCCTTGTGCCACTAACCTTGCCTTGTTTCGGATGATAACACCATTTTCATCTTGCTTGTTCTTGAAAATCCATTTTGTTCCAATGACGTTGTGCTCGGTGGACGGCCTCTTGACTAGTGACCACACTTGGTTGCGTTCAAAACTGTTCAACTCTTCTTGCATAGCAACAAGCCAATCGTTGTCCATCAAAGCCTCTTGTACCTTGAGTGGTTCAATACTAGACACAAATGAGAAGTGAGCACAAAAGTTTGTCAAATGTTTACGAGTGACTCTACCTTCCGAGATGCCAGTGAGGATTTTGTCAACATCAACACGACCGGCCACTCGAGGCATGATGGAGGTGAGGGTTTCACGAGGTTCAACTTCATGTCCATCATCCACATCTTCAACATATGGATCATTCACGTGTGGAGGAAGATCTTCTTGTTCATGTTGCAGTTGTTGAGGTTCGTCATCCATGATTGGACTTTCTTGTTCTTGCTCTTGATGATGATCTTGTTCTTGATGGTTATCATTAAGTGAGACTTGATCAACCTCATCAACATGGGCTAAGGGTATAGGTTGAACAATAGGAACTTGTGTTGGTATGGATGTTGAGGTAGTTTGATGATGCGTGAGACCTCCATCTTCTTCTTCATCATCATGAGGTTCTTGTTCCATAGGAAGAAGTGCACCAACACCCATGTTCAAAATGTCTTGAGAAGAATCTTCTTCACCTACATCACTTAGATCAACTTGCTCCCCATGGGAGCCATTAAATTCATCAAACACCACGTCACAAGTTTCTACAACACATCCATTGGATTTGTTGTAGACTCTATAGGCATGAGAGTTTGATCCATAACCAACAAATATACCCTCAATTGTTTTGGATTGAAATTTTCCTAACCGTTCTCTTTTGTTGAGAATGAAACATTTGCATCCAAGTACACGAAAGTACTTCACATTTGGCTTGTTTCCAGTTAGAAGCTCATATGGAGTCTTTTCCAATATAGTGCGGAGGAAGAGTCGGTTTGATGCATGGCATGCGGTATTGACAGCTTCAACCTAGAAACTATGTGGTGACTTGTATTCATCCAACATGGACCTTGCCAATTCTACAAGTGTACGGTTCTTCCGTTCGGCTACACCATTTTGTTGAGGAGTGTATGGAGCTGAATATTGATGCTCAATCCCTTCATCACTAAGAAATTCTTCCAAGGTATAGTTCTTGAACTCAGAGCCATTTTCACTCCTTATTGCTCGGATTTCTCTGTCAAACTTGCGTTGGGCTTGCTTGGCAAAATTAGTGAAGGTGATCTTCGTTTCGTCCTTGGACTTGAGGAAGAACACCCATGTATATCTTGAGTAATCATCAACAATGACAAGCCCATACTTTTTCCCACCAAGACTATCCCATGAAGGAGGCCCAAAAAGATCCACATGAAGGAGCTCCAGGGGCCTTGAAGTAGATACTATGTTCTTGGGTGGGTGCGTTGATTGATGTTGCTTCCCGGCTATGCATGCACTACACACACGATCTTTCTCAAAAGAGACATTGGTTAGTCCAAGGATGTGATTTCCATTTAAGAGATCTTGAAGATTTCTCATGCCGACATGGGCTAGCCGGCGATGCCATAGCCACCCCTTGTCAGCCTTGGCCATTAGACAAGTTGCATGGAATGTGCTCTCTTTCGAGAAATCAACCGTATAAAGGTTGCCATCCAACTCTCCAACAAAGGCCACTTCGAGAGTATCTCTCTTAAAGACTTTCACATCCGTTAGTCCAAAGAGTGTATCATAACCAACAGAAGCCAATTGGCGAACAAAAAGCAAGTGATATTTAAGGGATTGGACAAGCATAACATTTGCAAGAGACATGTCATTGGTGATAGACACCTTGCCCAACCCGAGTACCTGTCCTTTTGAACCTCCACCAAACATAATGCTCATGAATGGTTGAATAGCTTCCATGAAATCGTAGAGAAATTTTCTATCTCCGGTCATATGATTTGTACATCCACTATCAATCACCCATTTCACTCCACCGGAGAAGCTTACCTACACACAATTAGGACTTGGTTAGAGGCACCCATTTTGCAATGGGACCTCTCAAGTTAGTTCCAAGGGTCTTAGGGACCCAAATAGCATAGAAACGGAATGCATTTCGAGGACCAACAAATTTTGCAAAGACTTCTCCATCCTTAGTCTTCTGAAGTACATAGGAAGGAGGCATGAACTCTTTAGGCTTGTTGAGAGTGGGCATGCCCCTTGTGGCCTTCCCACCCACAACCTTACCTTTCTCCTTGTGCCCTTCTCTTACAAAAGTTTCGTTTAGAGGAGTTGTGCACTTTTGGGAGGACGTCTTCTTCTTACTTGTGCTAGGGTCAAACCCAAGTCCCTCTTTGGCAAACACCTCATTGTGTTGACTCAAAATCTCATCAAGATTCTTTTGCCCTTGAGCACATGTCATGAGACCTTTCTCAATTTGAGCCTTGAGAAAACGATTTTCCTCAAGAATAGATGCTAGATCACTACTAGAGTTAGTAGCACAAGCATTAACATTTATAATAGGGGAAGAGTAAGCCTTGGCTAAAGTTTCAAGATAAGTAAGTTTGAGCGTCTCAAAACTCTTTCTAAGAACGGTGAGCTCTTCTTCCTTAGTCTTGAGGGACACGGATAGAAGCTCACAATCCTTAGATAGAGAAGCATGAGACTTCACAAGCTTGCTTTTATCATTCATTAACTCTTCACAAGAGTCAATAGCCTTTTTCAAGTAGGCAAGATCATTTGTGTGAACATCAACGTTTGCACCAATTTTTAAGCATAGTTCATCATTTCGTGCTTCCTCATATTGGACTTTCCGCTCAAGGATTTCACACTTTTCCTTTTCCTCGGTGACGAGGGTTTCGAGTTCCTTAATGGTGATGGTGTGCTTACTCACCATCTCCATAAGCATACGAAACATAGTGAGTTTCTTTCCTTTGAGGGAGCACATGAACTTATTAAGTTTAGCAATCATAGGATCATCTAGATCATCATCCTCATAGCTATCCTCCACATCAAGGTACTCATCACTAGGAGTAGAAGGTGCGAAAAGAGGAGGATTTGATCGTGGAGTTACCTTGACCTTGTCAGAAGAGCTTTGGTCCTCTCCTTCAACCATGGCCTTTGCCATTAGGCACTTGTGAGCGTTGCCCTTGTAATCTTTCATGTAGTTGTAGGTGACCACGTCACGACTCTTGTTTACTAACCTCAACGTGTTTTGAGAGTCTTGAGCAACTCCGGCAACACCACTAACATCATCCGGATCAGATTCTTCTTGAGCAACCACTGCCATTCCATCTCTCTTCTTGAGCTTGGAGTTCAAAGGATCCGGCAACTTCTTCTTGGGAAAGGTCTTGGGAAACCTTGGTTTATCTTCTCTCTTCTCATAAGGGCACTCATTGGAGAAGTGATTGTTTTCTTCACAGTTGTAGCATTTTCTCACTTTCTTCTTTTGAAATCTTCCCTTGAATTTTCCGGCGCTAAACTTCTTGACAAAAAGAGCCATGTCTTCATACAAAGGGCCCTCGTCGGAGTCAATCTCATTACCATCTTCATCCTCATCATCATCTTCTTCTTCTTCACTTTGCTCATCTTCACATACTTGCTTGGCCTTCAATGCAAGATTGATTTTTGATGATGGGGAACCATGCATGGCAAGATGTTTTGTGGCATTGGCCTTTGACTCTTCAAATAGTTGGAAGGTGGATATGATGTCATCTGTAGTCATTTCCTTGAAGGTACGGTGTTGTCTTATGTCCCACACCATTTGATGATGATATGGAGCAAGAGCATGAAGCAACTTATCCACAAGAAACCTCTTAGTCATATTGAATCCATCTTGAGTCTTGTCACACTCACATGACTCAATATCCGCAGTGAGAGTCATGAGACGCTCAAGGAGTTGATTGGGGGTTTCACCTTTTTCCATACAAATTTTTTGCAATTGCCCCTTGGCAATTTCATATTGAGCACTCCGGAGGGTAGAAGTGCCAGTCCTGGATCGTATAATACTTTCCCATAGTTCCTTGGCACTTTTGATGTGTATGAACGGTCTCCTTTGCTTTTCATCCATACCTCTCCTTATACACATGATTGCCGTGTCATTGAGGTTCTTTTCATATATTTCTCTTGGTGTGGGGTTCTTTGGATCAATCACATGATAGCCATACTCCATAATCTCCAGCATCTCATCATTTCCATGTCGAAGATGATCCTGCATAGCAACTTTCCACAATGCAAAATCGGCAGTAGCAGTAAGTAAAGGAGGTTTGCCTTGAGGGTTATATCTTGGTTTCTCAACCTGAGGTCTTGCATAAAGCCAAGGAACACTGGTGTGTTCATTGCTAGTAGGTTGTTGACCAAGTGATGAAATAGGCACAGTTGGGCTCGGACTCACACCACTTGAGTGTGGTGCAAGCACCGTGGACAAGTGGCTAATCTCAGTTGGACCAAGGCCTCAAGAGAAGCATCATGCTCCTCTTTTTGCTTAGCAAGGGCCCGTTCTAGATCCTGAGACGTAAAGGACTTGACTTCAGAAGAAGCCTCACCTTTATCCTTAGGATCTACAACTAGGGGAGTCCCATCTGGGTTCATCTCACTCTAGGGTGGTTAAGCCACAAGAATAGAGCACGAGGCTCTGATACCAATTGAAAGGATCGAGATGGACCTAGAGGGGGGGGGGTGAATAGGTACAATTACAAATTTTAATTATTACTTGGCAATTTTTAGGCAATAATGCGGAATATGAAGATGAGCCTAACAATTGCACGTGAGCACAAAGTACTAAGCAAATAACACAAAACACGTAAGTAAGCAAGCACAATATAATGTATGCAAGTGTAAAGAGACAAGTAACCACAAGTAGAGAGTTAAGGTTAGGAATAACCGCAACTCCGGGAGACGAGGATGTAAGCCGATGTTCACTCCCTTGGAGGGGAGCTAGTCACCGTTAGAGGGATGGATGTTACCACGAAGGCACACCAACGCCACGAAGGCTCACCCTATTCTCCCTTTGAGACAACACCACGGAGGCGTTTCTCAACCACTAGTGGTAGACCTTGGGGTGGTCTCCAAACCCTCACAAACTTTTCCGAGGGTAATCACAAAGTTCGATTCCTCTCTGGATGACTCCTACCGCCTAGGAGTCTCCAACCTCCAAGAGTAACAAGAACGATGGGGAAATGCTCAAAACTTGCTCAAGTCACGAATTCCTTTGGTGCAAAGAAGGGGAAGAAGTGGATCTATCAATTGATTGGAGAACTTCTCTCAAAATGCTCCTAGAACACTTGGAATCTAGGATTTAGTATGGATGAATGAGAGAGAGAGTGAGGAGTGTTCTTGTGAGGCTCAAAGTGAATGGTCAACCCTATCCCGTGGAAGGGAAGGGAGTATATATAGGTGGTGGGAAAAAGTGGCCGTTTGGGGTATAGGATGGCCGGACATCCGGAGACCCAAATGGGTCCGTACGTCCGACAGTCATCGGACGACCGGCCGCTGTGAAAAGTGTGACCCACAATCCAGTGTACAGGATACGGACGTCCGAGCGGGGCCGGACATCCGTAAGAATGCTTCTGATGTGAAAGTGTCGGACGTCCGGAGGGTTCCGGACATCCGTAAAAATGTTTCTGTTGTGGGAGTGTCGGACGTCCGGAAGTGTCCGGACGTCCGGGCAATCAGGAAGGACCGGGCGTCCGTAGAACACCGGACGTCCGAAGGCAAGGTATATAGATAGCAACTTTTGAGCAAGTTTTTCACAGATCCATCGATCCCCTCTTAACAGTGCGGGATCCCTATACTCAAGAACAAACCATAAATGAAGTCAACATCTTGTATCTCCATTCTTGAGTTATATGCTTTTGTCCCTAGTCATGATCCATGCACACGGTCTTTGGAACATAATCCTGAGATATACTTGATAAACATGATTAGTCCCGAGCATATGTGTTGTCATCAACATCAAAATATGATTAAGGGCATGATTGCACTTTCACGAGTGCGCAAACTGCATATCAATATATCTATCCTGCACAAGTATGCCAATAGTTTCAAACAACATATTAGAAAAGTATTTATGCTATGTTGTCATGATACGGAGACTTTCTGGTAGATGGCCTCGACGTTTCCTCAAGCCATGAAAATGCACTATAATTTGCTTGTCATCAATGCCTGCAAATCTCTATGTCTCTCTCAACATAGAAGATCATCATTAGACACTAAGACCTTGAATGGGAGCTTGCAAAATGCTTGCATTAGATCCCTCATTAGACACTATATGTTCATCACCAGGAGCATGTAAAATGTTTGCATCAAATCCGTCATTAGCAGTCTGTTCATTAGACACTTCAGGCTCAAGAACAACATGAGCTTGTATGTTTGCACCAGAAACTTGATTAGATACATCAGATTCAGTCAGTTCAATATTTATTGGGGGAGTTATAAAATAAGTAGAAGTTGGTTTCATTTTCTCATAGATTCCCTACATACAAGCAGTTTTACAACACCGTCAGGTTTAACTATTGGCCAGAAATTGAATAGTTGAATTAGATATAATCAGGGATGTGATGTACCTGCTCGTTGCGCATGCTACTCTTGCAAGCTACGACTGTCCATTTGCGCAAGCTCGATGCCATGCCTGTGCTACCACCCCTGCCTCCCACGCAGGCTACACCCAGGGTTGGATCTTCATCTTCTTATCCTTCCATTCACTTGAAGCTCGGCGACCGCCCTCCAACGAGGGCACGAGGAAGTGCTATGTCGGTCTGTCCAGCGGCGGCTAGGTTAGGAGTGAACCAGACTGGAGGCTGGAGCGAATGAATTGGGATTTTCCTGCTGTCGATCGATATGGGAGGCGCTCGTTTGGGCCGCGAGCCTGCTATAGGGCCTACCTTGCACTTATGTTATTGGCCCATCCAAATTGAAACATTTTTCTTCATTTTTTACATTGCCTGCTCGTGCATTGGGACAAACAAAACTAGCCTAGGCCAACCTGGGCCAACTTTCCAGCCACCCGAGGCGGCCGCCCATACCAGCCCCTATGGTGGCGTCGCCCCTTTTTGCGTGTATGATTGGGGTAGTGAAAACTTATTCCAGTGGCGCTTTTGATTTACCCACAGAATGGTTGAATTGCTTGTTTCTATGAACTGAGTTCGCCAATAATGTGAAGGATGCCAGTCTTTTCATCCTATTGTAGATTGCTTAGATCTCGATATGCCAAAAGTAATTGCATCAAATATATAGTAAAAGCCAGTGTGATGTGTGTGGCTACAACTAGTCTGACTACACGTCCTCATATAACATATCAAGGACGCACCATCTTACCAGATTAACCATTCGACTTACCAATGCAGTGTGGGAAGAAAGAAGTATTTGGACTGCATATCCAAGCAATTGATGCCATGGACTCCTTCGTACAACCTTGTAAGCGAAAAAGAAGTTGCAGTGTGCCTGTATAAAGAACTAGCGTAAGTTCAGTTACCTGCTTCTCGGAATTTTTTTTAGCCACTTATTGCAAAAAAATTCAATTACGTTGCTTGGCTTAATTTAGTTTGCTACTGATTACATAATGCCACAGCCTGTTAAGACTGCGCCTATCTATGTGTTTGATACTTATTGTTAAGAATTACCTGTTTGCCTGAACTTAAATAGCTACTTGTTTGTTTAACTGCTTTGCTGCTGCACAATGGGTTACAATGATGTTAATAACTACTTTTCAGCATCCAATTGAAACTCTTTAATTCCTTGTTTGTTTAACTGGTTTGCTATTATAAATCCCAGTTGAGATGTTTTGCTAACTTCAACTTTTCTGAATCCATTCGGAACTTTAATGGCAAAACAGGTTAGCCCAAGATCAAAGAGCGAGGTCTCCATGGGCGTTGTATCTTCCCATAGCAGTGGCAGCGGCCCAATCGTGCATTATGAATTGCCAACTGCTGATGCTCTAGAGGCTAAACTAGTGGTAGAAAGAGATTCTGCTTCTGCACTTAGAGATGAAGTTGACATGTTGAGGAAGCAAACAACAAAATCACAAGCAGTACTCAAGACAACCATTAAATATTTGGTGGATTTCAAAATGAAGCAAGCTGAGACTGACCACATTGTTAAGGTCCTGATGGAAAAAAGGAAATTAAATTCCCACTTGGTAAATCATAGGTGAAATGTTCTTTCCATCGTTGAGTAACCTTTTTGTTGTTTGTTCATGTAATCAATCAAACCATTTGTTTTAGAGATCATGTAATAATTGTTTTTTGTTTTTTGTTTTTTGGTTTGTAATTTTATTTGAGCACAAGTCTGTATTAATTGATAAGACTCGGAGACATTTCATTTTGATTGCTGTGCCAGACCTACAAATATGCCAATCGGGCTGAATGTGCATTCAACAATAATAGTAGTATAGATGGACCATAAGTGGCACGCATTGGAAAGGGCCAAGATGCTGTAGTAGCTTGGCTAAAAAAGGATGCTGTTGTAGCAAAAAAAAGTACAACAGTGTGGCTTATGTATGTTAGTTGATATTATTGATCCATATACTCTATAAGTGTTTATATGTCTGTTAGTTCTGTACATTCTTGGTTGATTGACTCGGTATTTGAATCTTGATACATTGCTTGTGAACATATCTAAATGGGAGTACACATTATGCTGCGTGTGACATTTGAGTTGGACATGAAGTGTTCCATATATTCGAATTCACCTTAAACTGGATTCTAGCTTCTGAATTTGAGTATCGGCATTTGTAAACCATATTTATATATGACAGTGGAATACATCTTTGTCGTCCTTTTGAAGATATATAAAAACACATCAAATGATTTATAAAGATTCATATAGGAATACAAAATGGATTCGAATTTAGTTGCCAGGGTAAACGTGGATGCTTATTGTCCCAAAATTCGAAAGAAGCAGCAAAATGTCCACTCCCACGTCGGCTGCCCGAAGCCAAGTGTTTGGGAGATGGAAATTACTGTCTACCCATTACACGGACAATCCATCGGCCCGATTTTCACTGCTCTAAATAGGGGTTAGTTAGTAACTTCAATTAGACGTGACACGACCGCCTCTAAGCCCATTCCGACACGGTGGGCGCCAAACATGGGCAGAAAAACACATTTGATTCAAGCTCGTCCGAAAGACCTCTATTTCTCCCTCCATTTCCCCATTCATACACGGTGGGCGGCAAAACAAACTCGACTTGGCCGAAATTGATGTAGGCAAACATTTTTAATAGGGGCAGGTTTGTAACTTCACTCAGACGTGACACAACCGTCCTACCTGTCAGCCCTGTTCATACACCCTGGGTGCCAACCATGGGCGCCAACCACCCTCTCCTCGCCCGAAATCGCTTTGGGCAAATATTGGCGAGATGCGAGATTACGGTCCTATCCCCAACCGACGAGACGTCCAAATTTTAAACGGGGGCTAAGCTCGTAACTTTCCCATATTTCAGATAGGCGCATCCCAAAAACATGGTTCCCCGTACCTCTCCCTCCATTTTCCCATTCATACACCATCCACGCTAGAACACCATCCCCACACCAGCCTCCGTCCACCACCCCATCCATCACCGCTGTCCTCCACTCCATCCATCGCCGCCGTCCTCCACCACATCCATCGCCACCGTCCTCCACCATGCCGGAGCGCCTACTAAGACCGTGTTGTCCATAGCTAGAGATGGACGTTTCTCCTCCACGGCGACGGACCAAGAGCCTTGCATAGCTTCCTCTCGCTTCATCGGCGCCATCGTCCTCTTTGCCGGGGCCGCTCACTCGACCTTATCTTCCACCGCAACGGGACTTATCCCCTGATGCACCCGTCGACCGTCGCAGATCTGCTTCAACACCACCGACAGCCATCGCACCCCCGATGCCTACACGGCGCCGCAAGAGAGGTGGTACTTCATATCTCCTCAACTTTTTGATCTCAACCAGAAAATAGATCTTAACTTGGTTACTCTACTTTCTTTCCAACTCTTAGAATTTAGTTCTTAGTTCGAAGCAAACAATGGATGCTAAATAACATTTCTATGGTTTGCAGCTTCAAATCTGCCATGGCACAGTCATAATACGGTTTAATTGATCATGCTTAGGGTTTAATTGATCATGTTGGTTCCGTGGTGGTTTCTTTAATAGAAATTGGAGGGGAAACCCTCTTTTGCTAAAAAAATATGCTTAGAGTTTCCCCCTTTTATGATCACTATACGATCAGAATACGTGCTTCGTGTCATAATAGCACTGCTCCACCCATCAAGCTAAACAAGCTTAGTTGTTCAAATACGAATCTGTTATTATTAAAACAGAGTCGTCTAATTGGTCAGCTAAATGTTCCTAAATTAGTTTCGAAAATGCACGTTCGCCGCTCGGGTTTGTATCTCTATAGGGTGCCTACGGTGGGCCGGCCCACCCTGGGATTTTGGGTCGTCCCAGGCCCCGATTCCCCTTTGTTTTGCTGCGCGCTTCCGATCTCTATTCGCCCCCAGCCGCCTGCATCGCCGGCGACTTGCCGTCCCCGGATGGCATGACTCTAGGAGGAGATGCCGGACTAACAGGAGGTCAGGAGCCGCTCGCCCAACAGCGTCACCGTTGCCCGTGCGTGCCGCCGTGCCTACCTTCACAGTCCGTTCAAGGCTCAGGTGTGCAACACCCATTAAGCCAACCTGATTTATCCTGAGATATGTTCTCAACACTCAGCAGCCACTCCTCTTCACCCATTTTCTAATTGATACATTACTCATTAGACAGGACTGTCATTAGGGTTTGTTGTGTGCTTAGTGCTACCTACACTTAATGGTTCAGATGTACTTCGGTAATCTTTAGTACCTGTAAAGTTCACAGGGTTTTCAAAATTCCTGCCCTCGGAACAGAAAATAGTCATTTTGGATTGTTGGTCGTAGTGACATTGACCCAGATTACTACTGCAAGCCAGGTTTGTTGACAATTTTACTTGTCTTTCTTACTTATTCGATATAATATTCAGTTATTCACGTCGATTAGTTGCAAAAAATAAGTGCTAGACAAACTTCTTGATTCAGATTTTGGATGTTCTCTTACTGAGTTACAATTCTGCATACTTGTCCTAGTAAGCTCACAAGTAAATGATTGATTCACTACATCTATGCTTGCCTTGTCATATTTGTTGTCAATATTCTTTTAGGGTGGACCACCCTGTTTCTAAATACCGGAACCGTAGACATGAGTGAATAGTATTTATCTATGTGATCTCTTCCATCATGTGTGGGCAACGAACACTGCATTGTATAGAAACAAAGTGTCATTTCCAACTTTTACATAGGCTTCGATCTTTTACATGGAATACAATCTGCCTACTTGCTTTGTGTCGCACTACCAACACTCCACCCTTGAAGCTAAACATTATGGCACTCATAATTCCTTAGTTTATTCATTCAAATACGAATCTCATATGATTCCAATGTTCCTACTTTAGTTTTGAAATGTGTGTCTGCCTGTTATAAAGACATAAGGGGTTTGTATTTCTGTGTGTGGTCTGGTCAGCATAAGGGGTTTGTATTTCTGTGTGTGTTCCGGACTAGGCGGTGTCCGGATAGCCGAACTATCATCATCGGCCGGACTCCAAGACTATGAAGATACAAGATTGAAGACTTCGTCCCGTGTCCGGATGGGACTTTCCTTGGCGTGGAAGGCAAGCTTGGCGATACGGATATGTATATTTCCTACCATTGTAACCGACTCTGTGTAACCCTAGCCCTCTCCGGTGTCTATATAAACCGGATGGCTTTAGTCCATAGGACGAACAACAATCATACCATAGGCTAGCTTCTAGGGTTTAGCCTCCTTCATCTTATGGTAGATCTACTCTTGTAACACACATCATCAATATTAATCAAGCAGGACATAGGGTTTTACCTCCATCAAGAGGGCCCGAACCTGGGTAAAACATCGTGTCCCTTGTCTCCTGTTACCATCTGCCTAGACGCATAGTTCGGGACCCCCTACCCGAGATCCACCGGTTTTGACACCGACATTGGTGCTTTCATTGAGAGTTCCTCTATGTCGTCACCGATAGGCTCGATGGCTACTTCGACCATCATCAACGATGCAGTCCAGGGTGAGACCTTTCTCCCCGGACAGATCTTCGTATTCGGCGGCTTTGCACTGCAGGCCAATTCGCTTGGCCATCTGGAGCAGATCGAAAGCTACGCCCCTGGCCGTCGGGTCAGATTTGGAAGTTTGAACTTCACGGCCGACATCCGCGGGAACTTGATCCTCGATGGATTCGAGCCACAGCCGAGCATGCCGCACTATCATGGCGAGCATGATTTAGCTCTGCAGCCGGACAGTACCCTAGAGGCCGCACTCGAACCCGCTCTGATCTTCAATTCGGAGCCGGCTGCGCAGATCGAGGATGGATGGCTAGACACCGCCTCGGGGGCTGCAACCTCTACGGCGATAGAGCCAAAGACGGACCTTGTCCCTCATAAAGCTCATGATTCCGAGGTGCCGGACTCCGAACCTCCCGCGCCCCCTCCGATCGAATCCGATTGGGCGCCGATCATGGAGTTCACCGCAGCGGACATCTTTCAACACTCACCTTTCGGCGACATCTTGAGTGCGCTAAAGTGTCTCTCATTATCAGGAGAGCCCTGGCCGGACTGCGGCCAGGATAGTTGGGATGCGGACAACGAAGAAATTCAAAGCCCACCCACCACCCAGTTAGTAGCCACTGTCGACGATCTAACCGACATGCTAAACTATGACTCCGAAGACATCGACGGTATGGACGATGATGCCGGAGACGACCAAGAATCAGCGCCTACCGGGCACGAGAAAGCCACCCCAACTCACGACGTATACATGGTGGATACACCAAAAGGAAGCGATAATGAGGAAAAATGGGACGTGGCAAAGGACAACTGCCCCAACAAACAACCAAAACGGCAACGCAAGCGCTGCCCGAAGACCGGCCTCGATAAAAACGGAACCCATACAGACCCGGCCCTTGAGCAGGGCGAAGCAGTGGACGACGCACATGTCACCAAGCAGCCAGCCGGACATGAACTGGACAAGCAACCCATCCCCGGCGAAGACGATCTCACATCACCAGAGCATACGAATCTTCATAAAAGGATCGTCGCCACTGCAAGAAGTTTGAAGAAGCAAAAGCGGAAGCTCAAAACAGCGGAGGACGCACTCAGAATGAGATGGAGCAAAGTACTCAACAGCGCAGATAAACATGGCGCTAGTCACCAGACAAAGAGCTACCCGAAGCGCAAGCTGTTACCCGAATTTGACGAGGAGGCCTTAGAGACCCCACAGTCAAAAAAGAAAGAAGCCGCCTGGCCGGATAGACGACCA
The DNA here is from genome assembly GCF_018294505.1 of Triticum aestivum. Classification (NCBI taxonomy): domain Eukaryota; kingdom Viridiplantae; phylum Streptophyta; class Magnoliopsida; order Poales; family Poaceae; genus Triticum; species Triticum aestivum. Next base: position 695,593,548 of record NC_057810.1, on the reverse strand, counting down.
GATGACAGGCCAAGAGCAACAAGGGGCACCGCACACAAGCCAACACACGATCAACATAAAGATCCTCGGAAAAAGGACGACCCGGTCAGATCTATTTATGGGCCAAAAAAGAAGACTCCAGGAAGCAACATAACCCGCCGAGCATTTGAAGACAACGGCACACCCAAATACAGGGGCGACGCACACCCACTATGTTTCACCGACGAGGTACTGGATCATGGATTTCCAGCGGGATTCAAACCCGTAAACATAGAAGCATATGACGGAACAACAGACCCCGGAGTCTGGATTGAGGATTACATCCTACACATACATATGGCTAGAGGAGACGATCTCCATGCCATAAAATACCTACCCCTCAAGCTCAAAGGGCCAGCTCGGCATTGGCTTAAAAGCCTCCCAGAAAATACCATTGGAAGTCGGGAAGAGCTTGAGGATGCGTTTCGAGCAAATTTTCAAGGGACCTATGTCCGCCCTCCGGATGCAGACGATTTAAGTCACATAACTCAACAGCCCGGAGAGTCGGCATGCAAATTCTGGAACAGGTTCCTCACTAAAAAGAACCAAATAGTAGACTGTCCGGACGCTGAAGCTTTAGCAACCTTTAAACACAACGTCCAAGACGAATGGCTTGCCAGACACCTCGGCCAGGAAAAACCAAGAACAATGGCCGCACTAACAAGCCTCATGACCCGCTTTTGTGCGGGGGAAGACAGCTGGCTGGCTAGATGCAGCACCAGCGACCCGAGTACATCCGAAGTTAGGGATGGAAATGGGAAATCACGACGCAGAAAAGATCAGCGCCGGAATAAGGAAAATGGCCCGAATAGTACGACGGTCAAAGCCGGATTCAAAAGCTCTCGGCCGAACAACAAAATACTGCCCCTCAAGGACAACAGTGACGAGCTATCCAACCTAAACAAGATTCTGGATAGACTATGTCAAATACATGGTACCTCCGGGAAGCCTGCAAACCATACCCACAGAGATTGTTGGGTCTTCAAACAGTCCGGCCGACTTAATGCCGAACACAAGGGGCTCGACACACCAAGCGAAAGTGACGAAACCCAAAAGTAGCACTCCGGAGAACAGAAGACTTTCCCACTAGAAGTCAAAACAGTGAACTCACTTCATGTGATAACACGAAAAGACAGCGCGACACCTGCAATACCAGGACACCGCCCGCAGAATGGGGATAGACCCTACCAAAATTCGCTGTAGCAGCACTTCCTTCAAAGGAGTGACGCCAGGACTTTAAGCCAATTATACAGGCTCTGTACCACTAGAGGTTGTGTTCGGTTCATCCGACAACCTCCGTCGCGAAAAGCTCACTCTCCATCGCCCCATTCAAACAGTAGCCCTTAAGCACTACTGGGGCGCGCAGCTATTGCCAGCCCTAATGCAATACCACATTACGCATTTTTTACGCATAAGAATGCCCGGTCAACGTGGCATAATTTCATTAAAAAGTAACTCCGAGTGTTCCTCGATCACGGAGAACGTGAGACTGCTTCGACAGCCACACACTAATCAGACCTTGCAGGTCAAAGCCCCTAAAAACAGGTCATTCAGACCTCGGACATGGTTAGGAGAGTCCGGCGCAACTAAACAAGGGGCTTCCCAGCCACATACCCTCTTTATAAGGGGCCGCGTGTATAAATGATGAGAGCCAATGAAGCTCAACTTTCTTCATTTTATTCTATTTTAATACAACTTCTGCACGATATTTCTTGGAAACTAAGTCCTTCTCTTTTACAGATGAAGCACGTGCTACACCCGTCCAGGATACAGCACAACGGAGACATAGGCGCAGACGTGCAGCAGGGACCCGTTGCAAGGATTCTTTTCAGATTAAGACCCTGCGTAAACCTTTCTTACTGTCTCTTGTTGATACACATCCCCCAGTTTCCCACCATAGCCGAGGAGGAGGCTGGCGTTTTGGCATCGGCCGCGTCAGAAGTTCCCGCCTGTACCTGGACACAAGGGGCTTAGGGCATTGTTCTGCCCGATATCATAAAGATCGAACACCTCACGGAGTGTTCGGCGTCTCGAGTTAGGCCTTATATGCATCAGCTCCGAATCATGTCTTTGGTCAAATGTTGGGTTTGCCCGGGTCCTGTGTTTTGCTGCCTTACGTTCCGCATCATCGGCTAACGCGGCACCAGGAGAACTACTGCGATTGTGCCCCGGTTCGGCCAGGCGAGCACCTCAGTAGAGAAAGCCGAAAACTGACTGTCATGATATAGCGAGAGACTGGTCAACCACTCGATCGACCATTGGAATGTTTAGAATTCCTCCGCTTTGACGAAGGACCGCTTCCCGGTCAGGCACATACGCGCCCCGAGCTCGGGAAGAGCGGTGCCACCAGGGGCTATATAGTAGCCCCACATTCGAGCTCCTATGGCTAAGTGAAAGTGATAAAGCATTATAGTCCGGTTGCCTAGTTTGCTACGCTGTCACCTCCTTAAAAGGACCAAGACGTTGGATTAAGTGTGAAAAAGCACTTTTCTTTTTGCAAACACCCCCGCACCATGTGCGTGGGGGCTGAAGCCAAAGACTGCCATCTTTCAGATTATACATACACATACGACCGCACAGGAGATAGTTCAATACTTGAACACACAAGTATAAAAAGTTACTGCATTATAAACATGATCTCGGAAATCATACATGTCATTCAAACATAACATCTTTCAAGCACTGCGACTCTATTAAACAAGCGCCCTGCAGGACTTCCTCAAAATAGTGCTCGGTGGGGAATCGGCTTTTGTCCGAACCCCGGGATGCAACAACGGTGGCATCCATCTCCGCCCAGTATGTCTTACCATGGGCGAGAGCCATCCGTGCACCTTCTATGCATGCCGACCGCTTCATCGCCCCAATACGCAGCACCGCCCCAAGGAATTGCTGCAACAAGCCAAAATAACTCTTCGGCTTGGGCCTTTTCAGCCACAGATGAGTGACCACATCCGTCATGGCAAGTCCGGACAATCTATTCAGTCCAGCCCACTCAACCAGCCGATCACTCAACGGAAGTGGACGCTCCGGACTATGGAATTGAGACCAGAAAAGCTCTTCCATTTCGTGATCCTTCTGGCTTCGAAAGTGCACGACTGCGTCCGCCGCACTCGCCGCCAAGTCCAGATAAGGATCCTCCGCACCGTACGATCGGCCCATCTGAGCATACTTCAGATCCGTGAACTTCCTACGCAGCATAAAGGGCTTTCCAGCCACAATGTCTCCGACCTGACGCAGTTCCTCCTTCATAGCCCGCATCGCACTACGGGCATCCTTGGCTTCAGCGTCGGCCTTCTTCAGGTCCTCTTTCTCCACTCGGCGTTCTCTTTCAACAACCTCCAGGCGGTCGGTAGCAACTTTTAATTTCATGGCCATTCTGGCCATCTCCTCCCTGCTTCGGCAGTGAGCAGCCTTCTCGGCTTCTAGCTCTTCCGCTGCCTTCGAGGCAGCCGCCTCGCTTTTTCTGGCTTGCTCCTTGGCCCGAGCAAGTTCTGCTCGAAGGCCTTCCACAGCAGCAGCACTATCTGCATCAGGCATATAAATTGTAAGGAATGGGCTTCAGCTCCCTTACTAGGCGACTGCAGAGCAACCACATACCTTGTGACTCATCAAGTCGTTTATTGACCAGCGAGATGTCCGCATCTGCAATGTCGAGTTGCCTCTTCAGCTCGGCAAATCCATCAGTCCGGCTGGCCACCGAACGTTCCGCCACCTGCATAGGAAAGGCGACAATCTATAACTGAGATTATGATCCTCGGCACGCTGTCGCTTTTGTCGGCATACCAAGTCTCAGGGGCTACTATCTATACAGGGCGCACTTCATGTGCAAAACTGTCAAAAGGTATGTCATTTTTTGCGTACCTCAAATCCCGTCAGCAAACTTCTGACGGCCTCACACAACCCGCTTTTGGCGGACGAGATCCTCTCAATCACCATACTCATTAATGTGCGGTGATCTTCTGAGATGGACGCCCTCTTAAGCAAATCCTGCAGCTCCACCGGCCGTACTCCAATGGGTGCCGAACTCTCCGGCCCCGCCGGACTCGGGGAGACCCTCCGTGACGACACCTCAGGGTCACCCGCCCCGCACGACGGGGCGGCAGATGGAGGCGTTTCCCTCTCCATCATCTCCGGACGAAGGTCTCCCGATGATGAGCTGTGCTGAGAAGGGCTGAGTCCGAACTACAAGGTGAAAACTTCGGTTACCCTTAGAAATTAAACATGGATGTCCACTATTACAAAATCCCCCTCTTTACTTACGGCTCGCTAGAGGGCTGATTCCTCCGAGGAGACAGTATGGCCGGGGCTCTTCCCGGCACAGGACCTTCCGGTACAGATTTCTTTCCCCGCTTTGAGGCCTTGGCCTCCGGGTCTTCGGAAGCGGTCCTCTTCTTCCCCTGGAAGGAGGGACTCTCGATTCCTCCCTTACTGAAAGCCTCCGTGGCTGAGGTGGTAGATCCCCTGTGCCCTTCTTCGCCCTCCTCCGAAGGTGCAACCTCTAACATTTTGATTAACACAGGATCCTGCGTGGTCTCAGGGAGGGGGGCCGGACACCGTATCAGTTTTGCTTGCGCTATCCACTCCTGTCCAAGGGATAGCTGGTTAAAAGGCAAACCCACAGTAAATAAATGGACGATGTGTCCGGACACAGGGCTACTTACTTGAGTATCCGGGCGATTGCAGCTTAGGCCAGCATCCTCGGTCAATTCCGGACGCATCTCTTGCGATCCGAAGAACAGTTTGTACATCTCCGCGGGTGTCAAACCCATGAAGTGTTGAAGAGCTCGTGGCCCCTCCGGATTAAATTCCCACAGGCGGAGGGGGCAACGTTTGCAGGGCAGTAGGCGCCGGATCAACATAACCTGTACCACTACGGCCAGATTGATCTCCCTTTCTTGGAGGCCTCGAATCCGGTCCTGGAACAGGGGAATGTCCTTGGACGGCCCCCAGTCATGCCCCTTGTTGACCCATGACATCAGCCGCTATGGAGGGCCCGAGCGGAAGACGGGCGGCAGCCTCTGCCTGCTGCCCCTGGGAGCGGTGATATAGAACCACTCTTGTTGCCACAAGCCGAGCTCGTCCTGAAAAGAGCCCTCGGGCCATGGAGCATCGGCTCTCTTACTTATAACCGCCCCGCCGCACTCTGCCTGATGCCCCTCAATCGCCTTCGGCTCCACGTTGAAGGTTTTGAGCCACAAGCCGAAGTGAGGTGTAGTGCGGAGGATGCTTTGCAGACGACAATGAATGATGAGATGTGGAGGATAGACTCCGGAGCCAAGTCATGGAATTCCAGCCCATAGTAAAACAGGAGCCCCCTCATGAAGGGATCCATCGGGAAGCCTAAACCCCGACGGAGGTGAGACACGAACACGACGCTCTCGCCAAGCTCAGGAGTAGGAATAACTTGCCCTCGGACAGGCAGCCTATGCGAAATCTCGTAGGTTAAGTACATGGCGTCTCTTAGCTTTAGCACGTCCTCTTCCGTGACGGAGGAGGGCATCAACCGGCCTCGTAGGTCGTGGCCGGACATTGTCGAAGATCGAAGGTATCCGAATATGGAGCCCTGGGTGTTGGAACTCGGGGGGAGGGGCGGATTCGATAGAGGATTGAAGGAAAAGAACGGGCCTTGGTCTCATTATAAAGAGGGAGAATACCAAGAGCCGTCCCCGTGACCGTTTGGAACCCGCCTTCGATGGAGGGGGCGTGGCAACGGGCGCGGTTGGGTTACCCACGTCCGTATTGATGGGAATCCCGGAATAAGGGGAACACGATCTCTGCTTCGACAAGACGTGCCAAGGAAACTGCCTCGCTAAACGCGCTGAGGTGGAACAATAAAAACAATTTGAGTAAAGGCTTGGTAGTGGTGTGACGTCACGCCACAATATACGTCAGCAGATTGAACTTGTGTAATATTATTCTCTCTACGGTGGTATGTGGAATTTATTTTGCAGAGCCGGACACTATCCTGGTGTTCACAATCTTCTATAAATTATTCGGAGGAAGAACCCGCCTTGCAATGCCGAAGACAACATGCGCGCCGGACTCGTCGTCATTGAAGCCTGGTTCAGGGGCTACTGAGGGAGTTCTGGACTAGGGGGTGTCCGGATAGCCGAACTATCATCATCGGCCGGACTCCAAGACTATGAAGATACAAGATTGAAGACTTCGTCCCGTGTCCGGATGGGACTTTCCTTGGCGTGGAAGGCAAGCATGGCGATACCGATATGTAGATTTCCTACCATTGTAACCGACTCTGTGTAACCCTAGCCCTCTCCGGTGTCTATATAAGCCAGATGGCTTTAGTCCATAGGATGAACAACAATCATACCATAGGCTAGCTTCTAGGGTTTAGCCTCCTTGATCTCGTGGTAGATCTACTCTTGTAACACACATCATCAATATTAATCAAGCAGGACGTAGGGTTTTACCTCCATCAAGAGGGCCCGAACCTGGGTAAAACATCGTGTCCCTTGTCTCCTGTTACCATCGGCCTAGACGCACAGTTCGGGACCCCCTACCCGGGATCCGCCGGTTTTGACATCGACAAGTTGCTTTGCATTGCTTCTACTTTGTTGAACTGCCATTAGCTTAGTTTACACATAGTGTATGTGAATATGCCCTGCCTATCCATTTTCAGTACATATTCCATCTGTCATCATACCATATTTATTCATTCAAATGCTGTTCTTGTGTATCAGATGTTCAAAAGAAAGAGGGCGATTGTTGATCGTGGAGGAGCACAAGCAAAGTATTTGGAAAAGGTAGTGGCACCTGATAAATCAAATAGCCCATTTGGTGTAGTTGCAATATCACCTGACCCACAAAACACCCCAACTCTAGCAGACTCTAGCCCTACTACACTGGTCATTTCTGATGCCCCAACTCAACAGACCCCAACTGCAGCAAACAGTATGATTATGCCAGTTGACATAGCACCAGCTCTACGACACAAAACCCCCATTCCAGCAAAGAGTACATCAAATCCAGTTGCCAAATACCTTTTTGAACCAGAGAGAGCCCCAATTGCAGCAAATAGGACCCCTATTCCATTTCTTCCCAGTTTAGAAGACGAAGCTTATATTGTTGTCAGGAACTTTGTGCACATCTTTCCTTCATGGAAAGATTATACTGCAGACACAGAACAATTTCTAGTCTTCCTCCGCAACTTACGCGTAAGTAATGTACTAATGTTATTCATGGTCATTACTGCATATGTTTCTGCTGACAGAAGACACAAGATTTCATTCTTTTAAATAGGCGAGGAGCAAACCGGATTGTGAAGACGAGCAAGGGTTGGTTGCGCTTTTCAAGCACTCGTTGATGAAGTATTGATCCTACCCGAGGCAAGCGCACTTCAATGAAAATCCTCTAAATGAACTTTCTGTAAAGTCTCCGGTGCTACATTTATCCGACGGTGACTAGAATAATCTTGTTACACATTGGTCTCGGCTGCAGTGTAAGGTACTGTGTATGATATCACATCACAATTTGAACTACATTTCTGCATTTGTCTTAATGTCTCACTTGTACAAAAACTATTAGCAGAAGAACATTCATTCTCAAGGGACCACAAAATCTTGCAACTATACTGCACACTGCATTGCTCTCGTGAGTACCTCTTGCCCTGTATGACCATACTTACTTTCACAGCTATTTGATTATGTAGCATCACTGCACATGTTAGCCTCGTTATCGTCCATTTGGTGGACATTATAAGATCCGTATGGACTCTTACATAAATTTAGAATCAACCCAATGATTTTGAAGAGGTTTAGCTATGCACTCCTCTTGTAAGGACTGAACGTCGTCTATCACTGTACTTACATTAACAGCTACTCCCTCCGTCCCATAATATAAGAACGTTTTGTACAGTACACCAATGTTCAAAACACTCTTGTATTATGGGAAGAGGGATTGGTTCATTGTGTAGCATTCTGCATCTTATCTCCCTCGCCACCATTTACTAAAAAAGACCAGATCTATATTTAATCTTACCAACAAGTAGAATACACAGACAATGCCAGTGCAGAAGTGTAGCCCATTGGTCTTGTCAGTACATTTTATCCTGTAACGCTTGTACTTCCAGGGATTGGTAGTTGATTATGTAGTATCAATCTGCATCTTATCTTCATTATCCTCTATCCCTTCCAGCATTATCATATCTATAATTACTCTATACAAAATGTAGAGTACAAGCAATGCTTATGAAGAAGATTCTGTGCTGAAATTCTGGAGTTATCCTTCCCTTGACATGGAGAAGGGCATTATAAAGCCGGTGTTAACTGTTAATGTAAGCCAGTCCTTCTAAAGCCTTTATCCTCAACTACTGTTTAATTTGCTCATACTCCCTATCGTTTACTGCTGTTTCTACCAAAATGCATGTTTGCAAGAACCGTAAGTTCTAAGTTTTACTTGTAAAACCAAATTCCTTATTCATACCATGCACATTACTCAATACTCCCTATATGTATGCTTGTTTTTGTGGATCTGTAATCCAGTGTGTGGTGAAGCAGCCCACGTTTGCACCTTGTCATCTCCTGTTTTATCTTACTGATGTGGCTGATGATATGAACAACATGCCATGCACATTAACCAAAATAGATACAATGATTTTCTTTTCCCTTCATCTATGCTTGTTATGTTGACATGGTAATCCAATAGTGTGGTGAAGCTCCCCGCATTATGAACAATGCCGAATTATGCTATTGATATTTTGAACTTACTATTTATTTTCTAATTTGAAATTGGATGGAATTGACAGCACAATTATCATATTTGTTTGTACACGTGCGAAACCTGTCATCTCTCTGCTTTGTTTCAGGCTGATATGCCTGATGGCATGCACAAGTCTGCTGAAGGCTGTGAGGCAAACCCAACATATATTGCAGCAAAGAAGGCAAAACATCTTGAAGATAGCGAGACAACCCCAAAGTCTTGTCTTGATGTAGTGTTCAAGTTACTTGAGACTAGCAGTCAGACAAGCTCACAGAATTCGTTGTCTGAATTAGTTCGACTTCTTCAGTCCCAAGTTCTAGCAGAAAGGCATTCTGCAACTCAACTTCGACTTGAAGTCCTATCTCTAAGAAAGATCGCGGAGAACACCATTGACAACCTCATCGCTAAACAACTACACCTGGAAGCTATGACCGACATGCTAGGCCGGTCTCACAGCCTTGCTCAGCAGCTTGCGCAGCGGTTCCCCCGCAAGGCTAACCTTTCTTGAACTGTCTTGGAAGTGGTCTCGGTTCAGTATTATATTGTTACGCTGCAATGGTGCCTAGTTTTTGTAATCTGCTTCTTCGTTGCGCTTTATGATCACTGGTGGCGAACTTCGATGCCCAGTGGATGTAATATACCATAAATCCTTTATTGTATAGTGTAGGTTTATTCTTAGTTACTATGCCGTAATTTCTTTATTGTATAAAGTAGGTTTGTTCTTAATTCCTACTAGTTACTGCCATCATTTGCTATCTGAAAAAAAATCAGATGTAGTCGACCGGGCCGAAACATTCGCCTCTAACGGGCCTGGTTTTTAGCGGGCCACAATTGGGCCGGCCTGCATCTTTGTTGGGCCTGAATGATTGGGGCCTTCACACTTTGCGCCAGGCCCACAACTTACACCGGCCTATTTTTTAGTTGGGCCTTTTGTGGACCCAGCGCTTAGTTTGGCCCAGATACCGTTGGGCCATTAACAGGCTGAATATTATACTGGCCTGTCACGACCCATATGAAACCATGGGCCTTTAGCAGGCCGAAATGCATGTTGGGCCTCAATTTTCACTAGTCGTCGACGGGCGTTCAACAGGTTGAAATGTAGACCAGGCCTTTTTGGGCCCAGTTATATCACGGGCTGTTACCAGGCCGAAACATATCTCGGGCCTTAGTTGGTGCACTGATATCATGGGCCGTTAAGAGGCCGGAAGCTTATTACAGGCATCAATGGGTCGAATTATGTGACAGGCCTTTAACAGGCCCAAAGTCATGTCGGGCTTAACTGTTGCCACCTTTATCACGGGCCGTTAGTGGGCCCGATGTCCCGTCGGACCATATATGGCCCATGGGCAGCACGGGCCATTCCCAGGCCGAAATTCACACTGGGATGAAATGGGCCCATGTCTACATCGGGCCTCTAATAGGATGAAAGTCACTGGGCTGTAATTGGGCCCAAATATTCGGCGAACAATTAACGGGCCAGATCTGGCTTTGGGCCGTAAATGGGCCCAAATATTTGGTGAACAATTAACAGGCCAGATCTGGCTTTGGGCCGTAAATGGGACTTTATTAAGCAGGCCTTTATTGGGCTGGCCCACTAGTACCTGAGTAAGTACTGCAGGCCTTTGACTGGGCCGACCTTTTTAACCTATATGGGCCTCTGTTGGGCCCAACCATGTGTCGACGTATCATAGGAATGTTTCCTCCAATGGACGGGCGACATCTGGCCCACTGACGAGCTGACAGGTGTTCCCTCCGGCCAATCAGAATTTTACACGTGGAAATTTCCCATTGGTCCCAGTTGTTAACGTGTTATCGGATCCAAAATCGGACCCGATAGCTTAACGGTGTTCCGTTATGGTGGATACCACGTGTTGGTCACCCTTGACAAAAGCACTTCTGTGACACGCGATTTATCGTCATTGAAGTGGACACTTCCGTGATGATAATTTTGGTAATGTCATGGAATACTTCTACGACATCACAAGTATGACTATCTTGATTCTGTCATAAAATCGTCATGGATGTACATGCATGACAAAAACGCGACCTACTGTGACAAACACGTATCATCACGGAAGTGTATTACTTTTGTAGTGAGCGGCCCAGACCAACCTTACATGACCACGTTCATGAGACCGATTCCACCAACAGACATGCAACTAGTTTTGCATAAAGGTGTCTGGCGGGTGTCTGTTTCTCCTACTTTAGTTGAATTGAATTTGACTGCGGCTGGTCTTTGTTGAAGGTTAAAACAGCAAACTTGATAAATCACCATTGTGGTTTTTTGTGCCATAGGTAAGTACGGTTCTTGCTAGAATCCCGTAGCAGGTGTCGTGGTTTTAAGTCTGACAGTAGTGTTGGGGGGTACTAAAGGAGAGGCAAGATCCTAGCTATGGAGTAGTTGTTCACGCAAGTGTTTTATGAGTTCAGGCCCTTCTCGGAGGAAGTAACAACCCTACGTCTTGGTGCCCGGAGGCGGTCAACTGGATTATATGCGTGAGAGTTACAGGGGTGTGAACCCTTCTGCCTGTGGAGGGGGGTGGCTTATATAGAGTGCGCCAGGACCCCAGCCAGCCCACGTAGTGGAGGGTTCAATGTACATAAAGACTTGGCGTTATTGATAAAGTCTTGCATAAAGTGATATCATGGCCATAAAGACTACTTAATAACAGACCGTTGGGATACAGAGTGACCCTAGATCTCCTGGTGGTCGAGTGAGTCTTCATGGTCGAGTGTCTTCGAGTCGGTCGAGTGGAATCCTTCCAGGTCAACTGAAAGGTAGTTTCTTCTAGAGATGTCCTTGGGAAGGGTATTTTGGACAGGTCCATGACCCTACCCTAGGTACATGGCTTCATCATTAGCCCCCGAATGGATCGAGGTTTGAGTGAGGAAGGAGTTGAGAATTCTTCCGACCCCTCTTCTTGTGCTATGAGTATGTCTTGTTCTGGATCAATGACCTTAGGTGACGGCACCAACTTCTTTTTCAGTCGCCTTGATCCATTCTTTATATTGGTCGAGTGACTTTTCTACACTTGGAGATCTCCGAGCGACGGATCAGAGGAAATCTTCAGTCTGACAAGTTGCTCTACTGTTTGCGGATTTAGCGGGATCTGAATTCCGGGAAGCGCGCGAGGCGGAGGAAGCCACAGTACTCGGATGGGATAAGGCAGGGACGCCTCAATTTCCGAGCCACCTTTTTTGCCATGTATCACGCGCGCGACTGTTGCGGGATTTGACAGGATCGCCCGGGCCTACCAGTCAGCACTCGGAAGAGACTTCATATAAGGCGCCGGACGGGGTTTTTTCAAACAGTGCGTCCTCAATCCCCTCTCCCTCTTCCTCGAACTCGCCCACTGCTCTCGCCTCCACCTCCACCTCGCTGCTCCTTGCGCGCCTCGCCGGCGACGATGGTGAAGGAAAAGACAGCGTCTTTGGAGCGGGCGAAGAAGGCGATGGTGAAGGCGAAGGGGAGAGCGCCTAGTCGGGGCGGATCCTCGTCGCGGTCTGGCCTGCCGCAAGGCTGGATCCAGGGAGACTGGATCCGCTCGACCATCACCCAGAATGACCTCGACAACCTGGCCAACGAAGGACTGATCCCCCATGGGTCAGCAAGGCTTCCGGGGAAGGAGTGGCAGCCGCAGCCTCAGGAGGGTGAGTGCGTCCTCTTAGCCACTCATGTAGCTCGCGGTTTTTCTCTGCCGCCGAATATTTTCTTTCGGGGGTTTCTGAACTTCTTTGGGGCACAACTCCATCACTTCACACCCAACTCCATTGCCTACCTCGCCGCTTTCGTGTCTCTGTGCGAAAACTTCTTGGGTTGTCGGCCGCACTGTGGTCTTTTCAAACACATTTTCACCTGTCGCTCTCAGACGGTGAAAAAGGCTAGCCCGAATGACGAGAGAACCCAAGTAATCCAGATGTGTGGGGGTCTTGGAGTTCAGATGAGGAGTAAGAGTGCCTTTCGAGCCATGACCCTTCCCGAGTCAGTTCGAGGGTGGCAGTCGACCTGGTTCTACTGTCAAGACCAGTCGACGCCAGGGCAGTCGACTGACCTCCTCCCGTTCTCCATGGACCGAGTGAACAAGCCATCTTCTATGAAGGTGCTTCTAGAGGAGAAGGCTCAGGTTAGGATGTTGATGGAGCGCGTGGTCCAGCTCATTCGCGACGGAGTGACGGGCATGGATCTTCTAGAGGTTTTCCTTCAACGGCGCATTCGGCCACTTCAGTATCGGGGCCATCCAATGTGGTTGTACTCTGGTACTGAAGACACCACTTGGGTCCACCCGGAGGAGGTCGACGATGTCACTCTGGAGAGGTGGATGACCGCCATCACGGGGAATAGAGATAACCCTCATGGAGCCAGGAGGATCCCGCCACTCGACCAGTCCTTCGAACCAGACAAGGTCTGACTACATTTCTCTGACTGTGATTCTGTTTTCTTCATTCTGCTTCGCTGCAATTCGGTCGACTGACCTTTATCTTGTTTGTTGTCTTCCAGATCACTACCGAGATGTACTCGATGCCCAACGGGGCGCAAGAACAGAACGAAGAAGAAGAAGGAAGTGGAGGTGAAAGCCAGGAGGAGTGGGAGTCGGACGGCGACGAGGGTGAAGAAGATGCTGGCTCTGATGAGGAAGAGGAGGAGGAAGAGGAGGAGGTAGTCGAGCCTCCTCGTACTGAAAGACAGTCCAAGCTCGCCCATGATCCTGTAGTCGAGCATGGCAAGGGAACCGTGCCTGCTGGGTAGTCGACCAAACACCCTCGGACGACTTCTCCGGCGCCGACTGAGAAAGCGTCGAAGCAACCCCGAGCGGCACCGACAAAACCGGGGAAGGCCCTACCAAAGATGAGGATGGCGATTCCGACTATTTCTGGGTAATGGCATAACTCATGTTTTCTCTTTCAACATGGATATATTCTTGGTCGACCCGATCGCTGACCCACTGATTTGTGAAATCGTAGTGCTGCTACTTCTGAGACCTCAGCCAGGCATGAAGATCAACAAATGGAGGATGCTGTCACTTCCAATCCTGGTATGATCTGTGCAGTTTCACTTTCGGTCGATCGGATCTTCATTTTTAACTTTGAACCTTTTCTATAGCTCCACCTAGCATTATCATTGATCTCCCTGACGACGACGATGAGGAGCCACTGAGGCAAAGGAGCAACAGGAAAGCGTCTGCTGGCAAGACTGCTCAGGTTGCGTCAGCGCTTGAGACCTTGGTTCCGGAGGGGAGCAACGTTGCTCGGGCTACCGTGTCCTTTGCGGTGCCATTGACGAGTGTCCGCCCTCCGTCGTCGAGTGCTGATCCACCTTCCCTCTTCTCCACACACCACGTCCCAGAGGACCAAGCAGGTGCTGCCAAGGAAGCCATACGCCAGGCGGGGGTCATGATGGAGCAGGTGAAGGCGATCCGAGACGCCAGTCAAGCAGCTTATGATGCAAGTTCATCTCTTCAGAGCAATGTCCAGGTTAGTTGACCACCGCCTGTTCTGTTAGGATATGATACCTGACAATTTTTCTTTTTTAACATCTTAATACTTGTCATACACCCACTGGGTGTGTCGATTGAAATGTCTGGATTAGTGGGGGCACGCTGAGTGCACCCACTAGGTGTAGTCCCCGAGACTACGGTGGACTGCTGGCAGTCGACTGTAGTCTTTATGTCTTGAACTTTTTTCTCTTTTACTTTGTTCACTCGATCTGGTCAAATGGAATCATGGAACCAGTGGGGGCACGCTGAGTGCACCCACTGTGTGTAGTCCCCGAGACCGTGGTCGACTGCTGGTAGTCGGCTATGGTCTGAAGAATACTTTGCTTTCTTTCTCCCTTTTTTTGGAAACTGTGTCTAACTGTTGGCAGTTAGCTACTTTCGGTCGACTGATCGATCCGAGCTGGTAGAACTAGTGGGGGCACGCTGAGTGCACCCACTGGGTGTAGTCCCCGAGACTACAGTTGAAATTTTTGATTCGGCTGTAGTCTTAGAAATGCTACGATTTTTCTCTTAGTCACTCAGAAATGACCTGTCTTTGATGTCTGTCGACTGATCTTTCGCAGAAATCCTGCGAGCTTGTGGCTCGTTATACTGAGTTGGAGAACAAGCATATCCAGCTCGAACTTGATCTGAAGCTTGTCCAGGAGAAATTCACGAAGGCGAAGGAGGAGACAAAATGTATGTTTGGTGAGAACCTTGACGACTGCCCTTATTTTTTGTTCATTCCTGAGTCTTACCTCACTGTCATTTCGCAGATAAACTAAGGGATGCTCTGAAGAAGAAGGACCTTGACCTCACCGAGGCGTAGAAAGCGGCTTCGGACAAGACGAAACTCACAGAAGAAAAGTTGGCTTCAATCAGTAAACTTGAAGAGGAGAATACCAATCTGAAAGCTGCTCTCGACGTGGCCAACAAGGAGGTCATCCGATTGAAGAATGACAAGATGGCCCTGAGTGACAAGGCTAGCGAACTGGTGGGAAAGAAGAACGACTTAGAGGCTTATCTGGGAGGGCTCACCAAGAAGTTATTCCTCATGCTCGAAGGTAACCCCTTATATCCGACTGGTAATCACTGACTTATTGTAGGAACGTTAGCTTATCCTTGGATCGTATCCACAGAATTCTGCCAAAACTTTGAAGAGGAGACTAGTCGAGTGGAGACTGGCTTAGATCCCATCAACTCTCCTATGAAGGATGAAGCCGCCATGAACATGCTCCGTCTCGAGTCTCGCGTTGCTGCTATGGTCGACTATCTTGCGAGACTGAAGGTTGCAACATCACGTATCGACACAACACTCTGGCCGGGAGAAACACTTCAGAACGACCTCGAGTCTCTGATGACTCGACTGAACAAAGTTCCAAGTTGAGTGCAAGAATGGAAAAAGTCTTCTGCCAGGTGTGGTGCCGACGTTGCTCTGTCTCTGGTCCGTGTTCACTACAAGGACGCGCGAGAGGACAAGCTGGCGTCTCTCAAAGTGGCCAATACCAAGAAGCATGACTTCTGATCTTTCATGGAGACCTTCATTGCTACTGCCACTCGGATCGCAGATGGAATCGACCTGGACGAGTTTGTTGCACCTTCTAGTCCTCCGCAGGAGGAGTAAAAAACTTCTATGCTCGATGCCTTAAATTTGCCTCGGAATGCCGAGTGGTTTTTGAAACCGATAAACTTTAACAGGCTTGGTGCCTGAGCACTTCTGGATCCGTAGGACGCTATCTGAACTTGGGTTTGCCGTTGAATATGTTTGCATCCGCCTTCGAACGATCATTGTCCTTCGCTCGGAATATATACTAGTGTTTGTGATGCACTTTTGCAGGTAGGAACGAAGCACAAATTGCAATCGACTTGTACTCGTCATGCTTAGGCGAGCACTGGGCTGCGGCTAAGCCCCCGAGTGGGAGGTTTGCTCGCCACTCGGTAGGATTTTCAAAAACTTAGGCGAGCACTGGGCTGCAGCTAAGCCCCCGAGTGGGAGGTTTTCTCTCCACTCGGTAGGATTTTCAAAAACTTAGGCGAGCACTGGGCTACAGCTAAGCCCCCGAGTGGGAGGTTTGCTCTCCACTCGGTAGGATTTTCAAAAACTTAGGCGAGTACTGGGCTGCAGCTAAGCCCCCGAGTGGGAGGTTTGCTCTCCACTCGGTAGGATTTTCAAAAAACTTAGGCGAGCACTGGGCTGCAGCTAAGCCCCCGAGTGGGAGGTTTGCTCACCATTCGGTAGGATTTTCAAAAACTTAGGCGAGCACTGAGCTGCAGCTAAGCCCCCGAGTGGTAGGTTTGCTCTCCACTCGGTAGGATTTCCGTGGCGTACCTCTGAAGGATAAGGTAGAAGTCGACCTGCGCTTCGTCCTCCTTGCGGAGCGCACATTGTATTTGTGGCGTAGCTCGGAAGGAGAAGGTAGCAGTCGACCTGCGCTTCGTCCTCCTTGCGGAGCGCACGTTGTATTTGTGGCATAGCTCGGAAGGAGAAGGTAGCAGTCGACCTGCGCTTCGTCCTCCTTGCGGAGCGCACGTTGTATTTGTGGCGTAGCTCGGAAGGAGAAGGTAGCAGTCGACCTGCACTTCGTCTTCCTTGCGGAGCGCACGTTGTATTTGTGGCGTAGCTCGGAAGGAGAAGGTAGCAGTTGACCTGCACTTCGTCTTCCTTGTGGAGCGCATGTTGTATTTTATACTTAGGCGAACACTAGGTTGCAGCTAAGCCCCCGAGTGGGAGGCTGGCTCACCACTCGGCAGGATTTTGTTTAAACTTAGGCGAGTACTTTGACTGCAGCTAAGCCTCCGAGTGGAAGGCTGGCTTACCACTTGGTAAGATTTTGTTTAAACTTAGGCGAAACAGATTCGCAGCTAAGCCTCCGAGTGGAAGGCTGGCTTACCACTCGGTAGGATTTTTGTTTAAACTTAGGCGAAACGGATTCGCAGCTAAGCTTCCGAGTGGAAGGCTGGCTTACCACTCGGTAGGATTTTGTTTAAACTTAGGCGAAATGGATTCACACCTAAGCCTCTGAGCGGGAGGCTGGCTCACCACTTGGTAAGGATTTTTTTACAAACTTAGGCAAAATGGATTCACAGCTAAGCCACCCACTGGGGGACTGATTTATGTGAACAAAAGTAACAACAATCACTGGGAAAATTATAAAACTCTTGTCTTTGATAAATAAACTACAGAAGTACTTTTATTACAACTCATCCGAGTGAGTACTTAAGTATAAAAGGGGCGGAGCAGATCCGCATTCCAAGCTCGTGGCTCGTCAATCTGGCGATCGACGTTGTAAAGACGGTATGCTCTGTTGTGGAGAACTTTGGTAACAATGAAGGGACCTTCCCAAGTAGGGGCGAGTTTGTGTGGATTTTGTTGGTCCACTCGGAGGACCAAGTCTCCTTCTTGGAAGGCTCGGCTCTTCACATTTCTGGCATAGAATCGGCGCAAGTCTTGCTGATAGATGGTCGATCGGATCATGGCCATCTCTCTTTCTTCTTCCAGAAGGTCGACTGCGTCCTGCCGGGCTTGTTCTGCTTCGACTTCAGAGTAGAGCTCGACTCGCAGTGCATTGTGAAGCAGGTCACTTGGCAGGACCGCTTCAGCTCCGTAGACCAGAAAGAACGGAGTTCTCCCAGTCGACCGATTTGGAGTAGTCCTCAATCCCCAAAGAACTGATGGAAGTTCGTCGACCCACGCGCCTGCTGCGTGCTTGAGGTCACGCATCAACCGGGGTTTCAGTCCTTTGAGAATTAGGCCGTTTGCTCTTTCTGCTTGTCCATTCGACTGGGGGTGGGCGACTGAAGCGTAGTCGACTCGCGTGCCTTGAGAAGCGCAGAAGGCTTTGAATTGATCGGAATCGAAGTTTGACCCATTATCAGTGATGATGCTATGCGGAACTCCATATCTGAATATCAATTCTCTGATGAAGCTGATGGCAGTGCCAGCATCAAGATTTTTAATGGGCTTGGCTTCGATCCACTTGGTGAACTTGTCGACTGCCACCAGTACATGGGTGAAGCCGCTCCTGCCAGTTCTCAGTGGTCCAACCATATCTAACCCCCAAACAGCGAAAGGCCAGACGATTGGAATGGTCTTCAAGGCTGAGGCGGGCTTGTGTGACATATTGGAGTAGAACTAACATCCTTCACACTTGTCGACTATCTCTTTTGCCATTTCATTTGCTCTGGGCCAGTAAAAGCCCGCTCGGTATGCTTTAGCCACGATGGTCCGAGAGGACGCATGATGGCCACAGGTCCCCGAGTGGATGTCGTTGAGAATCATTCGACCCTCTTCCGGCGTTATGCATTTCTGGCTGACTCCAGTCGCGCTTTCTCTGTACAACTGTCCCCTCATGACAGCAAAGGCCTTGGATCGACGGACGATCTGCCGAGCCTCTTCTTCATTCTTTGGGAGCTCTTTCCATAGGATATACGCGATGTAAGGCACTGTCCAATCGGGAGTGATAACTAGAACTTCCATGATTAAGTCAACCACAGCTGGGACCTCAACTTCAGTCGGATCCGTGGCACTTTTTGGCTGCGAGGCTTCTTCGATGAAATGATCCTCTTGAACCGATGATACGTGGACATGTTCCAAAAACACGCCACTGGAAATGGCTTCTCTTTTGGAACCTATCTTCCCCAAGTCATCAGCTGCTTGATTTTTCAGTTGGGGTACGTGGTGAAGCTCTAACCCCTCGAATTTCTTCTCCAGCTTTCTTACTGCGTTGCAGTAACCAGTCATAGCTGGGCTTCGGACGTCCCACTCCTTCATCACTTGATTAACCACCAAATTTGAGTCACTGTAGACCATGAGGCGACGGACGCCGAGTGAAATGGCCATACGCAACCCATACAAAAGTGCTTCGTATTCTGCTTCATTGTTGGAGGAGTCAAAGTGAATCTGGAGTACATATCTGAGCTTATCTCCTCGGGGGGAAACCAACACTACCCCGGCACCGGAACCATTCAGCATTTTAGAGCCATCAAAGAACATAGTCTAGTGCTCCGAGTGAACTTGAGTCAGTAACTGCTGTTCAGTCCATTCGGCGAGGAAATCTGCTATTGCTTGGGACTTGATAGCTTTCTTTGCCTCAAATCTGATATCAAGGGGAAGGAGTTCAATCGCCCATTTTGCCACACGACCAGTTGCATCTCTGTTGTGCAGAATCTCTGATAAGGGGGCGTCGCTGACGACTGTGATGGTATGGTCAGAGAAGTAGTGAGCAACTTTCTTCGTGGTCATATAGATCCCATATACAAGCTTATGATACTGAGGGTATCTTTGCTTTGATGGGGTCAGGACTTCAAAAATATAATATACTGGGCGCTGAACTTTGAAGGTTTTCCCTTCTTCTTCCTGCTCGACCATAAGTACTGTACTGACGACTTGTCCTGTGGCTGCAATGTAAAGCAGCAAAGGCTCTTTGCTGATCGGGGCAGCAAGCACCGGCTGGGTGGAAAGCAGGGTTTTTAACTCTGCAAATGCTGCATCAGCTTCAGGAGTCCACTCGAACTTGTCTGACTTCTTCATCAGTCGGTAAAGAGGCAATGCCTTCTCACCGAGACGAGAGATGAATCGACTTAAAGCGGCCAAGCAACCAGTAAGCTTCTGAACATCGTGCACACGCACAGGTCGTTTCATTCGGAGTATAGTGCCCACTTTCTCTGGGTTTGCGTCGATTCCTCGTTCGGAAACGAGAAAACCGAGTAACTTTCCGCCAGGAACTCCGAATGTGCACTTGGATGGATTAAGCTTGATATCATACCTCCTGAGGTTGGCAAATGTTTCAGCGAGGTCAGTCAGCAGGTCGGAACCTTTCCGTGACTTGACCACAATGTCATCCATGTATGCTTCCACATTCCGACTGATTTGAGTGAGCAAACACTTCTGAATCATCCTCATGAACGTGGCTCCGGCATTCTTGAGGCCGAATGGCATGGTGACATAACAGAAGCACCCAAATGGGGTGATGAAAGCTGTTTTGATCTCATCGGGTCCATACAGACGGATCTGATGGTACCCGGAATAGGCGTCTAAGAAAGACAGTCGCTCACATCCCGCAGTCGAGTCGACTATTTGATCGATGCGGGGAAGAGGAAAATGATCTTTCGGGCAGGCCCGATTGATATGTTTAAACTCAATGCACATGCGAAGTGAGTTGTCCTTTTTGGGGACCATGACAACATTGGCGAGCCACTCGGAGTGGTAAATCTCTCGGATAAACTCTGCTGCTAAGAGCCGAGCCACCTCTTCGCCAATAGCCTTCCTTTTCTGGACGGCGGACCATCGCAGATGTTCCTTGACAGGTTTTGCCTTTGAATCGACTCGCAGACGATGCTCAGCCAGCCCCCTTGGTACACCTGGCATGTCAGAAGGTTTCCATGCAAAGATGTCCCAGTTCTCACGGAGGAACTGGATGAGCGCTTCTTCCTATTTGGGGTCGAGTGTTGTGGAGATATGAGTCGGAGCAGCATTGGGGTCGGTCGGGTGGATGTGAACTAGTTTTGTCTCACCAGACGACTGGAACGCTGATTCCGTAGCGGGCTTCTTGGCTCGCAACAAATCACTTGGGTCTGCATTCCTCTGGTGTTCCTGCCACTCTTCTGCCACCATCTGAGCATCAGCGATCTTTGAGCCTTTCTGGAAGCACTCTTCCGCCTTCTTGCGATTACCAGTTACAGTGATCACGCCTTTAGGGCCAGGCATCTTCAATTTGAGGTACACGTAACATGGTCGAGCCATAAAACGTGCATAAGCTGGCCTGCCCAAAATAGCGTGGTAGGCACTCTGGAAATCTACAACCTCAAATGTCAGCTTTTCTTTGCGGAAGTTCTTGGAATCACCAAAAACCACATCGGGAGCAATCTGGCCGAGTGATGCGGCCTTCTTGCCAGGAATGACTCCATAGAAACTCATGTTGCTTGTGCTGAGTCTGGACATCGGAATGCCCATCCCTTTCAGCGTCTCAGCGTACAGTATATTCAAACTACTGCCGCCATCCATCAACACTTTAGTCAGTCGAGTGCCCTCAATGACTGGATCGACCACCAGAGCTTGCCTCCCAGGGGTGGCTATGTGCGTCGGGTGATCAGACTAGTCGAATGTGATGGCCGTCTGAGACCACTTCAGATAATTTGGTGTCGCCGGAGCAACCATATTCACCTCTCGTTTTATAACTTTCAGTCGACTTTTGCTCTCAACATCAGCAAAAATCAGCAGAGTGGAATTGACCTGAGGGTATTCCTCGTCACTATCCCCCTTGTCCTCAACTTTGGCTGACTCCTTTTCCTTATCCTTGGACTGTTTCCCCTGGAACTGTTATATCAGAAGTCGACACTGTCGAGTGGTATGCTTCGGGTAAATGGAATTACCCTCTTCATCTTTCTTCGTGTGGATGTGACACGACAAATCCATCACGTCATTTCCCTCTTTATCCTTCACTTTCTTGGGGTTCCAGGGCCCTTTGGGCTTTCCTTTGAACTTTCCTTGAGTCACGGCCAAGGTTTCTCCAGGAGCAGCTGGATCGGCTTTCCGCTTTTGCTTCCGACTGGAGTTCCCTCCTCCGGTTTCCTGGGCGACTGACTTGTGCTTGCCGCTCCGGAGCCGATCCTCTTCCTCACCATTGGCATATTTGGTGGCTATCTCCATCATTCGACTCGGAGACATGTCTCCGGTTCGACCAAATTTCAGGCTTAGCTCTCTGTACTTAAAGCCTTCCTTGAAGGCGCAGACTGCCTGGTGATCAGAGACATTTTCTACTGTGTGATGCAATGTGATCCATCTCTGGATGTAATCTCTCAAAGTCTCATTCGACTTCTACACACAAGATTGCAGCTCGGTCAGTCCTGCTGGTCGCTTTCATGTTCCTTCGAACGTTCTGACAAACACTCGGGAGAGGTCTTCCCACGTGTAAATGCTGCTGGGTGTCAACTGATTCAGCCATGCCCTGGCTGATCCCTCCAACATAAGAGGCAGATGTTTCATGGCCACCTCGTCATTTCTGCCGCCGATCTGGACGGCCACTCGGTAGTCCTCAAGCCAAGTATCGGGCTTAGACTCACCGTTGAACTTACTGACTCCAGTCGCCAACCTGAAGTTGGGAGGAATCACTGCGGCTCTGATGGCTTTGCTGAAACACTCTGGTCCGGAGACATGCACTCGGCTGCTGGTGGGTACATCTCTGTCGTGACCCTCTCTGTGAGCTCTATTCCAGTCGACCAGACCTTGAACGATGATGGATCTCGCATCAAAGCCTGGTTCCCTGGGGTCGACTGGAATTCTTCGTCCGCCACTGTGTTGGCGTCTATCATCCTGCTGTCGAGGTACGTAGGATCCACCCCTAGGGGGAGGGGTGGGCACTCGACATCGATCATCACGATCGAATTGGTGATCATACTGCTCACGGTTCCTGTACTGATCATGCCGGTCTCCACGCCCTTCATGCCTCGGGGGCGATCTGGGGCTATGAGCCGACTGGACCACATTCACAGCCACGGATTTGCTGTGAATCCTGTTCCGCGACCGTGATACTGCTGAATTTTGATCTCTTGCTGCCCGGAGCAAATCTCTGATCTGCATCAAGCCTCTGCCAGCCTCTGGCTGGGAAGGCTGAAGTGATTCTGCTATACAAGATGCAGCTGCTAAATTCTGAATCGGAGTTCGATATACCTAAGTCGGAGGTGGAAAGAGCTGACGTCGACTGGAGTCAGGGACCCGTTGTCACGCACGCTCGTCGAGTGCTCGCTGAAGGTTCTCCAGTCGAGTGCGCTCAGCCAGGTTGGTCAAGCGCGCATCCTCCAAGGCGCGAGCCTCAGGGGTTTCTCCAACGATAGGAGTATGAAGGGCATCCATGTTCCGGCGGCGAAGTTCTTCCCTCTGCAGTGAATTGAGGGGCTCGGGAAGGTATTCCTCATGGGAATGCGACGGATCGCCTCCGCCGTTACCTCCCTCGGCAACGGGAAAGCCGAGGGGACCGTGTGGTCCATTCACCATCAGGACCTCCACCGCTGGATCACTA
This sequence comes from Triticum aestivum, assembly GCF_018294505.1. Taxonomy (NCBI): domain Eukaryota; kingdom Viridiplantae; phylum Streptophyta; class Magnoliopsida; order Poales; family Poaceae; genus Triticum; species Triticum aestivum. Next base: position 695,570,324 of record NC_057810.1, on the reverse strand, counting down.
CTGTCGCACTCGGATGCAGTCTCTGCGGAGCCAGTCGATAGGTCAAACAGGTCGTAGAGAGATTCGTCGGGCTCGATTGCCGCGACTTGGGCGGTGGTCGACTGGCGAGCCACCGTGTGCCTCACCCACCGCTGAAGCCTCGACCGACCGGAGCGCTTGCGCCGGTGGGAAGCTGGGAGGGAGGATGACACAAAAACCGGTCGATACTGGGTCGACGGTTGCCGCAGGAGGACACCGCGGACGCACGGACGAAAGTGCGTCGCTCCACGGACTGGGAGGGCGTCGACGTCGAGCGGAGCCTCTTGAAGCCAGGCAGAGTCGTCGGCGATGAACGTGAGTGAACCGAGACGGATCTCGTGGCCCTCGACCAAAACTCCGCCTGAAACCATGATGAAGGCGATCGGAAAAAATTGCAACTTCTCCAATAAATCGCTAAGACACCCGCCCCACGGTGGGCGCCAACTGTCGTGGTTCTAAGTCTGACAGTAGTGTTGGGGAGTACTAAAGGAGAGGCAAGATCCTAGCTATGGAGTAGTTGTTCACGCAAGTGTTTTACGAGTTCAGGCCCTTCTCGGAGGAAGTAACAGCCCTACGTCTCGGTGCCCAGAGGCGGTCGACTGGATTATATGCGTGAGATTTACAGGGGTGCGAACCCTTCTGCCTGTGGAGGGGGGTGGCTTATATAGAGTGCGCCAGGACCCCATCCAGCCCACGTAGTGGAGGGTTCAATGTACATAAAGACTTGGCGTTACTGATAACGTCTTGCATAAAGTGATATCATGGCCATAAAGACTACTTAATAATAGACCGTTGGGATACAGAGTGACCCTAGATCTCCTGGTGGTCGAGTGAGTCTTCATGGTCGAGTGTCTTCGAGTCCGTCGAGTGGAATCCTTCCAGGTCGACTGAAAGGTAGTTTCTTCTAGAGATGTCCTTGTGAAGAGTATTTTGGACAGGTCCATGACCCTGCCCTAGGTACATGGCTTCATCAACAGACACGTAAAACTTGCAACAACAAAGTAGAGGACGTCTAACTTGTTTTTGCAGCGCATGTTGTGATGTGATATGGTCAAGACATGATGTGATATACATTGTTGTATGAGATTATCATTGATAATCCCAAAGTGAAATAAATATGACAATTTGAATAATTTGTATAGAAGTAATGTGCAAAAAGTTTCAGACCTATTTGACCTTCCAGTAAAAAATGTAAAATCACGCGCTACAGCCAAAGTTTCTGTTTTTGTTCTGCACATAGTAAACAAGCAATCTAATCATCCTAAAACCAAAGCTTGGCACATTATTTTTTAATACAGTGGATATATACAAGTGGATAATTATTTACAGAGAAACTTCCATGAAAAATTCTACACTGTTTCCGTGAGCATGAACACAAGTGCTCAAGGTAGACCCTCACTTCTTCAATGCATAACTTTCCAATCACTTCTCTTTTTGAAAAACTTTTTTGGCATGAGAGACAAGTAAATTTTTTGGTATTTTCATTCTTTAATTTTTTTGTATGTCTCACCCACAAATAAACAGAAACAAAAAAGGAAAATCAAAATCTACTTAGTGAAGAAAGCAAACAAGCACACACGAGAATATCAGCCCCACGCTATTGCTCCCCGGCAACGGCGCCGGAGAAGAGCTTGATAATCCCCAAGTGCAGGGAATCATTGTAACAATTTCCAAAGGTGGAAGTGATAAGTATGGAGTGTCGAACCCACAAGGAGCTAAAGGTAAGATCAATATTCTCTCAAGTCCTATCTTCCACTGGTACGACTCTACGTACACCGAGCGTTTGCTTCCAACTAGATACGAGAAATAAAAGTACGTTGTGGGTATGAAGAGGATAACTTTGCATGATATCGGAGAGCTAAAATATAAAAGTAGGTGATGTTATCATAAAGTTAGAATATATTACTAAATATTATAAATAATGAGTGTGCAATAATGATGGTTCGGTGTGCGGAATTATCCTAGGCAATTGTTAACAAGAACGGTAATCACTATTGCAATTTCATATGAGGGAGATGCATAAGCTAACATACTTTATCTTCTTGGATCATATGCACTTATGATTGGAACTCTAGGAAGCATCCGCAACTACTAAAGATCATTAAGGTAAAACCCAACCATAGCATTAAAGTATCAAGTCCTCTTTATTCCCATACACCATGATCCACTTATCCGTGTTTGTGTTTCAGTCACTCACGCAACACAGACAATAAGTAAACCATGGACATATTGCAACACCCTACAACGGGAATCCCTCACGCTTGCGCGACACGGAGGGCACCATAGGACAACACCAAAGTAAAACATACAACTCATACCAATCTAGACCATCAATCAACCCAAAGACAAAGGATATCTACTCAATACATCATATGATGGCAACACATCAATGGATCATAATATGTGGCATAAAGCACCATGTTCAAGTAGGGATTACAGCGGAGTGCGGGAGAATGGACCGCATAAAAGAGATGAGGGTGGTGATGATGATGGTGATGATGATGGTGACGATCACTGCGGCGATGATTCCCCTCCCGATGGCACTCCAGCGCCACAGAGAGAGAGGAGGAGAGGTTCTCCCCCTTGTGCTTTCTCCTCCATGGCCTCCCCCCTGGATGGGGAGAGGTTCCCCCTCTGGTCCTTGGCCATCATGGCGACGATGGCCCTTCTGAGATCCTCCTCGATGGCCTCCGACGATGATGGCCCCCTCCGGCAGGGTGCCAGAGAGGGCCTAGATTGATTTGTCATGGCTACAGAGGCTTGCGGCGGCGGAACTTCTCGTCTAGGTTATTTCCCAAAGGTTTCTATATTTATAGGAGGGGATGGCATTGATTTCAAGCCAGGGGGGGTCCTCGAGGTGTCCACGAGATAGGGGGGCGGGCCCCCACCCTCGTGGGGCCCACGGGACACCCCTCCGGTAGATTTTTGTTCCAGTATTTTTTATATTTCCAAGAAAAATTCTCCGTTTATTTTCATTGCGTTTTGAGAACTTTTATTTCTGCACAAAAACAACACCACGGTAGTTCTACTAAAAACAGCGTCAGTCCGGGTTAGTTCTAATCAAATCATACCAAAATCATATAAAAGTATTGTAAACATGGCATGAATACTTCATAAATTATAGATATGTTGGAGACGTATTAGCATCCCCAAGCTTAATTCCAACTCGTCCTCGAGTAGGTAAATGATAAAAGAAATAATTTATAAAGTGTGAATGCTAGCAAATGCACAAGTTTGATCAATGATAATTTCAATCACCTATTTCTAGCATCATTATATGTCATAACATTAGCTCATCTCATAAAACTTTTCATGATCAAGTAACAAGCTATTCACATGTGAAAGTATAGATCATAAACTTTCTTGAAACTAACAAACTATATTATCAGTCATCAAACAATTGCAATTCATCTTATATTCAGGAAGGGTCTATGTAAGAGCTTTGATTCAGCAACCTCCACATACTCAACTATCATTTAATCTTTCACAATTTCTAACACTCATGTCATATTTATGGGTTCAAAGTTTTAGTCGGACTCAGAGAAAGATAGGGGCTTATAGATTCGCCTCCCAACCTTTTATCTCAAGGGTAAAGTCAACAATAATAGTTCATGATAACTTACATCTAATTGGATATATATATATATCACGATCTTTCCAACACAATGCACTTGCCAAAGGATAAAATGTAAAAAGGAAAAGTGAAGATCACCATGACTCTTGTATAAGGTAAAAGACAAGAATAAAAGATTGGCCCTTCGCAGAGGGAAACAGAGGTTGTCATGTGCTTTTAAGGTTGGATGCACAAAATCTTAATGCAAAAGAATGTCACTTTATATTGCCTCTTGTGATAGAGACCTTTATTATGCAGTCAGTCGCTTTTATTTCTTCCCTATCACAAGTTCGTATAAAGCTAATTTTCTTCGCACTAATAGATCATACATATTTAAAGAGCAATTTTTATTGCATGCACCGATGACAACTTACTTGAAGGATCTTACTCAATCCATAGGTAGGTATGGTGGACTGTCATGGAAAAAATAGTTTAAGGGATATTGGGAAGCACAAGTACTATCTCTACTTGGTGCAAAGAATTTGGCTAGCATGAGGGGGAAATGCAAGCTCAGCATGTTGGATGATCCATGACAATATACTTTTCGGGTATAGGAAAACATAATCCATTAAATTCTCTTCCTTGTCCAACATCAAATTTTTAGCATGTCATATTTTAATGAGTGCTCACAATTACAAAACATGTCCAAGATAGTATATTCATATGTGAAATCTCTCTTCCTTCAATATTCTTTCATGAATTGTTCAAGTGACCAATTCTGTGTTTGCTAACTTTCAATGAGTTTACTACCTATACTTATTATATGTGAAGTCATTACTCCCCATGTTATAAGCATATGAAACGTATATAAATTCATATTTATGATATTCAATTCATTCAACCATTTACTCATAGGATATACGTGAAACACGTGAGTAAATGACAAACTACTCCGAAAGATATAAGTGAAGAACACTGAGTAGTCAAATAATTAACTAGCCATGGGAGGATTCTTTTTCATTAAAGATTTCAGATCCAATGATTTTATTCAAATATCAAGTAAAATTGAAAATACGCTCCAAGCAAAACACATATCATGTGACGAATAAAAATATAGCTCCGAGTAAGGTATACCAATAGTTTTGAAGACGAAAGAGGGGGATGCCTTCTGGGGCATCCCCAAGCTTAGGCGCTTGAGTCTTCATTGAATATTTCCTTGGGGATGCCTCGGTCATCCCCAAGCTTAGGGTCTTTCCACTCCTTATTCTCCTCATATCGATATCTCATCGAAAGCTTGAAAACTTCAATCACACAAAACTTAACGGAACTTCGTGAGATAGATTAGTATGATAAAGAGCAAACCATTCACTTTGGAACTGTCAAAGACAAGGTTCATAATTTTTATCACACAATTCTACTGTACCATACCATTTCTACAATTTATATTGAGAAATATAAGCAATATAAGCTAGAAAACAAGCAAACTACGCAATGAAAACAGAATCTGTCAGAAACAGAACAGTCTGTAATGATCTGAACAGAAAACACACTTATTCTACTCAAACAATTATGAAATAAATTGGTGGACGTGAGGAATTTGTCTATTAATCATCTGCAAAAAGAATCAACCTAAAATCACTCTCCAGTAAAAAATGGCATCTATTCTCGTGAGTGCAAAGTTTCTGTTTTTTACAGCAAGATTACAAAGACTTCACCCATATCTTCCCAAAAGTTCTACTTGGCACTAAAACTAATTAAAACATAAAACAACATCTAACCAGAGGCTAGATGAATTATTTATTACTAAGCATGAACAAAAATCAAGAAACAAATATAAAATTGGGTTGCCTCCCAACAAGCGCTATCGTTTAACGCCCCTAGCTAGGCATGATGATTGCAAAGATGCTCACATAAAAGATAAGAATTGAAACATAAAGAGAGCATCATGAAGAATATGACTAGAAAATTTAAATCTAACTCAATTCCTGTGACTAGGGATTTTGTGAGCACATAATTTATAGGAACAAGAATCAACTAGCATAGGAAGGCAAAACAAGTATAACTTCAAAACTTTAAGCACATAGAGAGGAGACTTGATATTATTACTAATCTTACAAGCATGTATTCCTCCCTCATAATAATTTTCAGAGGCATCATTAATTAATTCAACCATATAACTATCACGTAAAGCATTCTTTTCATGATCTACAAGCATAGAAATTTTCTACTCTCCACATAAGCAAAATTCTTCTCGTTCGGAATAGTGGGATCACTAATTCCTAAAGTTGACACTCTTCCAAACCCATTTTAGATGATAGTATTATTCATACTACAAAGTATATAAGTGAATTTTATGGAGCATTCTTCAATTAATATATACTAACCAATATCCAAGCTCAAAATATATAAGTGAAGCACACAAAGCATTCTATAAAACCATACTCAAATGATTTAAGTGAAGCACAAAGAGCAATTCTATAAGATCATACTTAAAAGATTTAAGTGAAGCACATGAAGTATTATATAAATCAATGAAGGTCTATCTCATACTAGCATGGTTCTTAAAGAAAAATAAAAACACAAAGGAGACAAATCATGTGAACAAAACAAAAACCGAGGTATACCGATATTTGTTGAAGAAGAAAGATGGGATGCCAACCGGGGCATCCCCAAGCTTAGATGCTTGAGTATCCTTTGAAATATTCACTTTGGGTGCCTTGGGAATCCCCAATCTTGAACTCCTGCCTCTCTTTATTCTTGTCATATTGATAGCTCCTCGATCTTCGAACACTTCATCCACACAAAATTTTACAAAAACTTTGTGAGATCCGTTAGTGTAATAAAGCAAACTACCACTTTAAGGTACTGTAATGAACTCATTATTTATTTATATTGGTGTTAAAGCTACTTCATTCCAACTTCTATATGGTTCCTACCCCCCTATACTAGCCATAGATTCATCAAAATAAGCAAACAACACGCGAAAAACAGAATCTGTCAAAAACAGGACAGTCTGTAGTAATCTGGAAGTTTAGTAAACTTCTGTAACTCCAAAAATTATGAAATAAATATGGAAATTTTAAAAATTTGTACATAAGTAATGTGCAAAACGTTTCAGACCCATTTGACCTTCCAGTAAAAAATGTAAAATCACGCGCTACAGCCAAAGTTTCTGTTTTTGTTCTGCACATAGTAAACAAGCAATCTAATCATCCTAAAACCAAAGCTTGGCACATTATTTTTTAGTACAATGGATATATACAAGTGGATAATTATTTACAGAGAAACTTCCATGAAAAATTCTACATTGTTTCCGTGAGCATGAACACAAGTGCTCAAGGTCGACCCTCACTTCTTCAATGTATAACTTTCCAATCACTTCTCTTTTTGAAAAACTTTTTTGGCATGAGAGGCAAGTAAATTTTTTGGTATTTTCATTCTTTATTTTTTTGTATGTTTAACCCACAACTTTTTTTTGAGCAACAAACAGTGGGGAAGGCCCCCACTGTAATTCTCGTTTTCATTTATAAAATGGGATGGTTACAAATGGATGTACAGGATGGATCATGTAAGAAAATAGAATCGAAAATCTACAAATGGTCTAGCCAACTTTGCATGCCCTCCTTCAAACCAGGTTTTGCCTTCTTTATGATCATGCTGAAGTGCTTCTTGAACATGTCTAACAGTATGCCATATTCTTGACCTTGTGATCGAAAATGATGTTATTTCTGTGCTTCCATAAACTCCAGCAACCAGCAATTAGGCACTCTTTAAAACATCCATAAGTATCTTGTTTCCTACCCTCCAAGAGCATTTCCATCAGGTTATAATCAGTGTCCCATTGGTAGCCAATGTTTTGGCTGAAATCACAGCTAAAAAATAGGTGCATTAGATGTTCATTAGGTTCATCATCACATAACTCACACTTACTTGTCTCTATGTGGAAATTCTTCCTGTTTAGTAGATCTCTAGTGTTCAATCTATCTTGCAACAGAAGCCAGAAGAAGAATTTCTGCCTGGGGAGAGACTTCCATATCCACTGATATGGTTTAGGAGCATCAGCAGGATTTCCCATGAGTTCAAGGTATATTCTCTTATTAGAGTACTTTGAACCACCCCAATGAAATATCACTCTGAGGTTGTTACTTTGTTGGACTGCAATTGTGGACATAGGCAGATGAAACAGGTCATAAAATTCAATCTCTTCCAAGTTGCTGGCAGATGCAAGAGTGATATCAATTTTTTGCATAAGAATATAGCTGGGGCATTGACTGTGTAAGTATGTGTGAACACCATTTATCTGACCATAACTTGATTGTATTACCATTCCCAGCATAGCTGATAGTCATATCCTTGAAATCTTTCAAGATAGAACAACAGTCTCTCCACCAGAAGGATCCCACCCTGGTAGGGAAACTAGGTACCTCACCATTGTCATAGTAATTGTTCCAGATAAGGTTAACCCAGGGAATATCATGCTTGTTAAAGAATTTGAAAACGAATTTTGTAAGCAGAGTTTTGTTTTGTATTCTTAGATCTAGTACTCCCAGACCCCCTACTTTTTTGGCAGACAAACATTATTCCATTTGACAAGGCAGTTTCCTTTTTTATTGATATCTTTGCCATACCAAAGGAAATTTCTACCAGACTTTTCAAAATTGTCCAGAATGGTGAGAGGAACTCTGATGCATCACATAGCAAAGATTGGCAGAGCTGCAACAATGGACTTGAGATGTACAAGTCTCCCAGAATATGACATCATGGAAGCAATGCCAGATAGCCTGTGATCAAGTTTTGATACCATGGGCATCAAATCATAAACTTTAGGCCTTCTAGATCCCATTGGTAAACCAAGATATGTAAATGGCATGGCTTCTTTTTTGCAGTTAAAGGTGTTAGCCAGTTCCTGAGCTTTATCATCGGAGATATTGATAGGTACCATAGAGGATTTACTGTAGTTTACTACAAGCCCGGTGAATTTGGAAAATTTATCAAGGATCTCAATAAAATTCCTGATTTGTGCCACATCAGCTAGCAGGATAACTAGAGTATCATCAGCATACTGTATGATGGGGTAGCATTCAGTATAGTTGGTCTCAATAGGCAAAGAAAGTAGTTCATTCCTCCATGCTTCATTAACCATGATTTGTAATAATTCTCCAACCATAACATATAGTAAAGGGGAGAAGGGATCTCCTTGCCTGACACCACATTTGCATTGGATGCACTTACCAGGCACACCATTTAGTATGACAAAGGTTGTGGCAGTAGATAGGATAGATGTGACCCATCTAATCCATTTGCTGCTGAATCCCAGATGCTTCATCATGAATAGGATGGCCTTATAGTTTACCTTATCAAAAGCCTTAACAAAGTCAATCTTAAAAATGATGATTTCTTTCTTGGACTTGTGGCACATATGTATGTATTCAAAACTCCAAGCAAGGCAGTCTTGAATATTCCTTGTCTTGATAAAGCCATATTGATTCTTGCTAACTCTAGATATAATAATCTGTTGTGCTCTGTTAGCAAGAAGTTTGGTAAGTATTTTGATAGGCATACTTACAAACAAGCACACACGAGAATATCAACCCACAACTAAACCGAAACAAAAAAGGAAAAGCAAAATCTACTTAGTGAAGAAAGCAAACAAGCACACACGAGAATATCAACCCCATGCTATTGCTCCCCGGCAACGGCGCAAGAAAAGAGCTTGATAATCCCCAAGTGCAGGGAATCATCATAGCAATTTCCAAAGGTGGAAGTGATAAGTATGGAGTGTCGAACCCACAAGGAGCTAAAGGTAAGATCAATATTCTCTCAAGTCCTATCTTCCACTGATACGACTCTACGTACACCGAATGTTTGCTTCCAACTAGATACGAGAAATAAAACTTTGTTGTGGGTATGAAGAGGATAACTTTGTATGATATCAGAGAGCTAAAATGTAAAAGTAGGTGTTGTTATCATAAAGTTAGAATATATTACTAAATATTATAAATAGCGAGTGTGGAATAATGATGGATCGGTGTGCGGAATTGTCCTAGGCAATTGTTAACAAGACCGGTACTCACTACTACAATTTCATATGAGGGAGAGGCATAAGCTAACATACTTTCCCTTCTTGGATCATATGCACTTATGATTGGAACTCTAGCAAGCATCCGCAACTACTAAAGATCATTAAGGTAAAACCCAACCATATCATTAAAGTATCAAGTCTTCTTTATTCCCATATGCCATGACCCACTTATCCATGTTTGTGTTTCAGTCACTCACGCAACACAGACAATAAGTAAACCATGGACATATTGCAACACCCTACAGTGGGAATCCCTCACACTTGCGCGACATGGAGGGCACCATAGGACAACACCAAAGTAACACATACAACTCATACCAATCTAGATCATCAATCAACCCAAAGACAAAGGATATCTACTCAAAACTTCATATGATGGCAACACATCATTGGATCATAATATGTGGCATAAAGCACCATGTTCAAGTAGGCATTACAGCGGGGTGCGGGAGAGTGGACCGCGTAAAAGAGATGAGTGCTACGTCATGAGCTTGCATTGGTTTTCCTTGAAGAGGAAAGGGTGATGCAGCAATAGTAGCGTAAGTATTTCCCTCAGTTTTTGAGAACCAAGGTATCAATACAGTAGGAAGCTCCTCAAAAGTCCCATGCACCTACACAAACCAACAAAGAACTCGCAATCAACGCAATAAAGGGGTTGTCAATCCCTTCACGTCCACTTGCAAAAGTGAGATATGATAGAGATAGTATGATAAGATAATTTTTTTTGATATTTTATAATATAGATGCAAAAGTAAAGATGCAAATAAAAGTAGATTGGAAGCAAATATGATAAGAGATAGACCCGGGGGCCATAGGTTTCACTAGAGGCTTCTCTCAATATAGCATAAGTATTACGGTGAGTGAACAAATTACTGTCGAGCAATTGATAGAAAAGTGAATAATTATGAGATTATCTAGGCATGATCATGTATATAGGCATCACGTCCGCAACAAGTAGACCGACTCCTGCCTTCATCTACTACTATTACTCCACACATCGACTGACTCCTGCCTGCATCTAGAGTATTAAGTTCATAAAGAACAGAGTAAACCATTAAGCAAGATGACATGATGTAGAGGGATAAACTCATGCAATATGATATAAACCCCATCTTTTTATCCTCGATGGCAACAATACAATACGTGCCTTGCAACCCTTTCTGTCACTGGGTAAGGACACCGCAAGATTGAACCCAAAGCTAAGCACTTCTCCCATAGCAAGAAAGATCAATCTAGTAGGCCAAACCAAACTGATAATTCGAAGAGACTTGCAAAGATAACTCAATCATATATAAAAGAATTCAGAGGAGATTCAAATATTTCTCATAGATAAACTTGATCATAAACCCACAATTCATCGGATCTCGACAAACACACCGCAAAAAGAGATTACATCGAATAGATGTCCACAAGAGAGGGGGAGAACATTGTATTGAGATCCAAAAAGAGAGAAGAAGCCATCTAGCTAATAACTATGGACCCGAAGGTCTGTGGTAAACTACTCACAACTCATCGGAAGGGCTATGGTGTTGATGTAGAAGCCCTCCGTGGTCGATTCCCCCTCTGGCGGAGCACCGGCGAAGGCTCAAAGATGGGATCTCGCGGATATAGAAGGTTACGATGGTGGAAATTGTGTTTCGGGTGCTCCCTGGATGTTTTCGGGGTACGTAGGCTTATATAGGAGGAAGAATTATGTCGGTGCCGCCCGAGGGGCCCACGAGACAGGGGGCACGCCCTATAGGGGGGGCGCCCTACCCTGTCGTGGCCGCCTCGGCTGCTTCTTGACTTGCACTCCAAGTCCTCTGGATCACGTTCGTTCCAAAAATGGTGCTCCCGAAGGTTTCATTCCGTTTGGACTCCGTTTGATATTCCTTTTCTTCGAAATACTGAAATAGGCAAAAAAAACAGCAATACGGGTTGGGCCTCCGGTTAGTAGGTTAGTCCCAAAAATGATAATAATGTGTAAAATAAAGCCCATAAACATCCAAAAGGGGTAATATAATAGCATGGAACAATCAAAAATTATAGATACGTTGGAGACGTATCAAGCATCCCCAAGCTTAATTCCTGCTCGTCCTCGAGTAGGCAAATGATAAAAACAGAATTTTTGATGTGGAATGCTACCTAGCATAATTCTCAATGTAATTTTCTTTATTGTAGCATGAATGTTCAGATCCAATGATTCAAGATAAAAGCTTATAAAACATAAAAATAATAATGCTTCAAAGCATACTAACAAATAATCATGTCCTATCAAAATAGCATAGCCAAAGAAAGCTTATCCCTACAAAATCATATAGTTAGGCCATGCTTCATTTTCATTACACAAAATACTCCCATCATGCACAGCCCCGATGACAAGACGAGCAATTGTTTCATACTTTTTAACGCACTTCAACTTTTTCAACTCTTACGCAATACATGAGCATAAGCCATGGACATAGCACTTAGGTGGTAAAAGATGGTGGTTGTGAGGACAAAACGAGGGAGAAGATAGTCTCACATCAACTAGGCGTATCAATGGGCTATGGAGATGCCCATCAATAGATATCAATGTGAGTGAGTAGGGATTGCCATGCAACGGATGCACTAGAGCTATAAATATATGAAAGCTCAACAAAAAGAACTAAGTGGGTGTTCATCCAACTCGCTTGCTCACGAAGACCTAGGGCATTTTGAGGAAGCCCATCATTGGAATATACAAGACAAGTTCTATAATGAAAAATTCCCACTAGTATATGAAAGTGACAATATAGGAGACTCTCTATCATGAAGATCATGGTGCTACTTTGAAGCACAAGTGTGGAAAAGAGATAGTAGCATTGTCCGTTCTCTCTTTTTCTCTCATTGTATTTTTTTCTTTGGCTTCTTTTTTTTGGCCTTTCTCTTTTTTTCCTTTTCTTCTTTTTTTTCTTTTGTAAAGTCCGAAGTCTCATCCCGACTTGTGGGGGAATCATAGTCTTCATCATCCTTTCCTCACTGAGAGAATGCTCTAATAATCAAGATCATCACACTTTTATGGATTTACAACTCAAGAATTACAACTCAAAGCTAGAACAAGATATGACTCTATATGAATGCCTCTGGCGGTGTACCGGGATATGCAATGAATCAAGAGTGACATGTATGAAAATTATGAAGGTGGCCTTGCCACAAATACGATGTCAACTACATGATCATGCAAAGAGCAATATGACAATGACAAAACGTGTCATAATAAACGGAACGGTGGAAAGTTGCATAGCAATATTTCTCGGAATGGCTATGGAAATGCCATAGTAGGTAGGTATGGTGGCTGTTTTGAGGAAGGTAAATAATGGGTTCAATACCGGCGAAAGTAGCGCGGTAATAAGAAAGGCTAGCAAAGTGGAAGGATGAGTGTGCGTATAACCATGGACTTACATTAGTCATAAAGAACTCATATACTTATTGCAAAAGTCAACTTAGCCCTCGAAGCAAAGTACTACTACGCATGCCCCAAGAGGGATAGATTGGTAGGAAAAGACCATCGCTCGTCCCCCGACTACCACTCATAACGAAGACAATCAAAAGAGCACCTCATGCAACAATTTTGTCACACAACTTTTACCATATGTGCATGCTACGGGACTTGCTAACTTCAACAAAAGTATTTCTCAATTTCATAATTATCCACTAGTATGATCCTAACATTACTACCTTTATATCTCAAAACAATTATCAAGCAACAAATTGACCATGGCATCCAATTCACTTCCTATGATAGTTTTTATTAGGGCTTATTCCATCTGTGCCCCCAATTCCTTAGTTGTGCTCAGTTTTCCCCACGCTTCAAACTTTTTCTCACTTTTCCCCACTCCCTTAGCTGAAACTCTCACAAATGTTCATAACATACGTTTGCCGTCTTGGCCGTTAACTGACTTGTGGGGCCACGTTGGACTCTGTTGACTGTGGCTATGGCTTCGCTGGTTCGGCCGTGTTTGTGTTCATAGGACGGGCCCGTTAGTTTGTTGGTAATAAATTAAAAAAGCCTGCTATCGATGGATGCAGCCTGCTATGCATGCCCGGCTTTGGCATCGATGTAGCCTGCTACGCATGCGAACACCACCACGCACGCATCTAGTGACCTAGACCTAAACGCATGCATGCACACCGACACGCACGCATCGATCCGTGCCTCATGGTTGCCGGTGGATTCAGTCGCTCCGCATCATCGTTTCATGCGTCGCAGGCATACGTGCCGGTCGCAGAAGGGGCAGGCTGCACACACGCTCGGTTCAGTTGTGGGAGGCAGGCAGCCGCCAACGCAGAGCACGCAGAAGGGGGAGGCAGGCAGCCGCCAACACAGAGCATGCAAAGCACGCTCACTTCGATTCATGTTCACACATTGATGATCGCATCGGTTCACGCACGCACTGAGTCACGATCTACGCCGTTTGCGCGTGTACCCACTTCGTCTCCCTCGGCTATTTAAACTGCCCTCCATTGCCTCTTCTTCTACAGATCCATCTGCGCCTCCCACTTCTCTTTTTCCCCCAAAAGCCAAAGCCGTTCCACTCAGCAAAGCGTTCAAGATGCAGTACAACGGGCCGACGTTCCAAGAGCCCCCCACCATGCCGGAACGGCGGTACCCCGCCAACATTGTCGTCGAGGCATCGATCCGCGTGTGGGTGTTCTCACGCTGGAGGGGTAGCATTGAGCTTGCACGGGGGTTCCTCTGTGCGGGCTTCCACCACCTCCCGGAGGGCTCGCCGCCCATGTTCAACCTCGTGGAGCAGCGTCCCCACGCCAATGCTCCAGTGGTAGGGCTCGTCGTCCACTTCACCAACAGGTTCGATGCCTACTACCTGCTCGACAAGGTGTATTGGTGTGGGTGCGAGTTCATCGCATTCACCACCTATAACATCTTCACCGACTTCGAGAGCATCTTCCCCGCTCGCAACCGCATGCACAACCTCCCGTACTACCTCGGCAACAACGGCCTTGAGGAGGAGGAGGAGCAGTACTGAAGCCGGCGGCGAAGAAGACGGTGAAGCCTGCGGTTAAGGTGAATACGACGGTGAAGACATGGCGGTGTTGCCCTAGCTACCCTATCTACTATGTAGTGTGAGTTTGGTGTGTGTGTTGCCCGACCTAGCTACCCTATCTATGCATGTAAGGTTAATTATTATTATCTATGTAAGAACTTATGTTGCCCTAGCAATTAGTGTGCCGTGTTATATGTAAGAACTTATGTTGCCCTAGCAACCCTATCTAAGTTAAGTTATGTGTGTTATATTAATGCTTTGTTATGTTTGTATTTTGTTTGTCCCAAGTTTAGACACGGCTAATTGATGTGGGCAAAATTAACCAAACTAACTAAAAATGATGTGTTTATAGATGCCTTCTAGAAATAAGAACATATTGTACACGGCTTTGGTTTGAGAGCTCTGTACTTTTTAGGAATTCCATGAATACTTTGGTTTCCAAAAATATTGAAGTATCAAATACTTTGAGATGTTTGGCTTTAGTCAAAAGTGTAGTTTTATATACTTTAATATGTAGAAAACTACACAATTTTTGAAGTATATAAAAAAGAGGGTTGGACCTCTTTTTCCAATACTGAAGTATTGGTTCGCTAGGCATAATAATACTGCGGTTTGCAAATACTTTGATTCTAAAATTACTTCACCACCAAACTAAGCCAGGTTGTGAGCAAGCAAAACAAAAGCACATACGTTGAAGAGAAATCAAATCAAAAAAATTCAGCTGCTTGGAAAAATCAATTCATCTGCTCGTTTCTGGGCCTCATTTATCCTTTGTGGGCCTATTGCAGCTTGATTCTCTTTGGGCCTGTGAAGTAGGGTTTTTTTCTAGCAGAACTGACAAACTCGAGGACAAAAGTTTGGCAAGTGCGAGAGAGAAGAGATGAACTTGATGTATATCCCTTGTGCTGCTCAAGTGCGGGAGAGAAAAGATGAACTTGATGTATATCCCTTGATCCAACACTCGATGTTATTAGCTAACAAAATTATCCTACCAGTGAACTGGTAGTTGTTTTCTGCCGAAACTGAAAGTGTCGAAACATAACAGTAAACTGCATACATTCAGAGATCGATAGTTGCACTAAACAGAGTTGCATTTGAGATAAATAGACTTGGATTGCTAAATGGCAACAACATTAGACAAACATCTCTAACGAGAGATGGCCATCAAGTAAAAAATTCTAGAGCAAGTATTCCTAAAGCTATCAGATTGGATTGCTTCTTCAACTCAATTAGCTGCTTGAAGTTCTTGTTCATCTTCTTCAATTCCGTCTTCAGTTCGACATCTACTACCGTTGGGTATTCCGGACGTGCTGCTACTGCCGGAGCGGCACTATCATGGGGCAGATTGAACTCGCGGATTGCATTCCCCCTCGAATCCAGCAAGCCCAACCCTTGAAGCCTCTGGATGTAATCATCCATCCACTCGAAATGGTGGCATTTCTTCACGATCTGAAAATGAAATCACGTAACCTAAATCCCAAATCTAACAGTTTTTTTTTGAGAAATTAGAGACAAAGGATGCGAGGAAAACTCAGATCTAACCTGCCCCTCCGGCTTGCTCTCGCATTTGACGAACTCGCGCCCAAAGTTTCCATTCTTCTCCTCCTTCGAAGTCAATCGCCTCAGTGGCGCAGTCCGTGGGTAGTCAGTGCATCGAGTCATCGGCACTGGACCATACACCGGCCACATGGAACGGGGGGCTGACGAGGAGGTCGACATATCGACGGGGGCTGATGGGCTCCTCCATATATGCATCATCCACTACTTGCTGACTAGGTACATCGACCAGTTCAGGAAACATCATCTCGTCTTCATCATCATTTGTAGGCACTGCCTCGTCAGGTTCTGCATCTTCTTCTACACCAACTGCAGAAGGTACACGAGAAGCAGCAGTTGAATCGGAACCAGAATTGGCAGCAGGCATGTTGTGGCTCCATGAACCACTTGCTTTACTTGGTGTCGACCTACAAGGAGTGCCGGGGTGCTGGCTATTAGCACAGACAGATGATGTGTGAACTCCCTTCCCCTTTGCCCGTTCTGCGCGTGGCTGAAGCACATCGATTTGGAGTTTACTGAATCGGCAGCCAGCAATCCCAGCAAAAAGCAACGACATATGATCGTCACAAGTTAGTGGGAGAAATCTTCGCTCTTCACTGCTAAAGTAATTCAGGTCAATAGCATCGGCATCACTCCAGGGATAGGTGTTTCGGAGCTCAGCTCGCAAATCTTTGAAAGATATGCTGGTTTCTACCACTTTGGGATAGAAAAATGATGAAATCAAATGTGGTTTAGTACCACGCAGCACACTAGTTTCCATTCTAATCGCCAGCCAGAAAGCCAGCGCGGGATCAATCCTATTTTGTTGAAAGAAAGGCTTCAGTTAGCCAGGTAAAATCGAGCACAAATTCGAACGATTCAAGCAAACAGAAGTCAAATATGGCCTACAATACGACTTAGAACGTCAATTCGAGAGGAAACGATGCTTACCCAGGTTTAATCCATGAATTATCTGCCGCGGATTCGACCCAATCCTCTCCACAGTCGACTGCTTTCCGGGCGTCCTCACTCAACATCGCTATGTAATCCCAGATGGGGAGGTGGGCTATATCTGCGGAGACGCGGCGTCGCCGACGAATGGAATAGGGGCATAGGGTGGAGGAAACAACTGCGGTGGACGCAGCACGACACCGACGGAGGGGTTGGGGCGGCGTGGTGCGGTGCGGCCTGTCTAGATCTATTTCAGATTTAGACAAGCTGCCCAATACGTGTCTCCTTGCGGTCCCACCCATTACCAAGCAACGGTGAGACGAAGACTCAGCCCCACTCGTCAGCAATTAACGGTCAATGGACGGTCAAGATGACAAACGCCCGTTATGAGCATTTGTGAGAGTTTCAGCTAAGGAAGAGGGGAAAAGTGAGCAAAAGTTTGGAGAGTGGGGGAAAAGTGAGCAGAACTAAGGAACCAGGGGCACTAATTTAAATATCCCTTTTTATTATACCCAACTTGGATGCTCATCATTCTAGGACCAAATTTCTAACCATAGCAAATACCATGCTGTTCTAAAAGACTCTCAAAATAATATAAGTGAAGCATGAGAGACTAGCAATTTCTTCAAAATTAAGTTACCACCATGCTCTAAAAACTATAAGTGAAGCACTAGAGCAAACACTATCAATCTCAAAAGATACAAGTGAAGCACATAGAGTATTCTAGCAAATTCTAATCAAGTGGGCTTCTCCCAAAAGGTGTGTACGGCAAGGATGATTGTGGTAAACTAGAAATCAAAGACTAATATAATACACGACGCTCCAAGCAAAACACATATCATGTGGCGAATAAAAATATAGCTCCAAGTAAAGTTACCAATGAACGAAGACGAAAGAGGGGATGCCTTCCCGGGGCATCCCCAAGCTTAGGCTTTTGGCTATCTTTGAATATCTTGGGGTTCCATGGGCGTCCCCAAGCTTAGGCTCTTGCCACTCCTTATTCCATAGTCCATAAAAGCTTTACCCAAAACTTGAAAACTTCACAACACAAAACTCAACAGGAAATCTTATAAGCTCCGTTAGTGAAAGAAAGCAAAACCACCACATAAGGTACTGTAATGAACTCATTCTTTATTTATTTTGGTGTTAAACCTACTGTATTCCAACTTTTCTATGGTTCATACCCTTACATACTAGCCATAGATGCATCAAAATAAGCAAACAACACACGAAAAACAGAATCTGTCAAAAATAGAACAGTCTGTAACAATATGTAACTAACGCAAACTTCTGGAACTCTAAAACTCCTACCAAAATAGTAAGTACTGGAAAAAATTTTATTGATCAGAAGCAAAAAGAATCAACGCAAAAGCACGTTTCTGTGATTTATTGAATTTTTTCTCGTGAGCGCAAAGTTTCTGTTTTTCAGCAGAATCAAATCAACTATCATCATAGTTTATCCTATAGGTTCTACTTGGCACAAACACTAATTAAAAGATAAAAACACATCTAAATAGAAATTAGATGCAAAATTTATTACTAAACAGGAACAAAAACAAAAAACATAAAGAAAATTGGGTTGCCTCCCAACTAGCGCTATCGTTTAACGCCCCTAGCTAGGCATAAAAGCGAAGATAGATCTAAGTAGTGCCATCTCTGGCACTCAAATCTTCAATAGAGCACTTATAATCTTTAGGGGTTTCTCCCTTATTGGTAGTGATTAAACCTTTGGGCAAAAATTCAAGAAATTCATTTGTAGCAAAAGGTTCCTTAACGATAGAAAGACAATTGGGATGAACACTTATGGATTTGAGATCCGCGTCTCCCTTACTAGAAGATTCACCTTTATTTTTAGGAACATAAATAAACTTGGCGGTTTTTGTAGGGGGTTTTGGAGTGTTTTTCATGGAATAAAACGCCGAACCTAAGTTGGTAATTATATCCTCAAGTTTATCAATTCTAGCAGAATCTAGATTTAGTTTTTCAGTAACTATATGTTCTTTCTCTTTAAGGTTTTTCAATGTAACTCCAACCCTAGATCCATATTGGGTGATATGGTTATGAATCTTTTTATCCAAATTTTCAATCAACTCAACAGTGGCAATTTTATTTTCAATAATATCAAGCCATTGCATAACGTGTTCTAAAGTTAAAACAGTTCCATTAACCAAAAGAGGTGGTGGGCCAAACAAATCTAACATAGCATTATTAAGCATCAAACGTATGGCTACTCAAGAAATCACCTCCGACAATAGTATAAGAACACATCTATTCCAAGGAGTGATGCCTACATAAAAACTGCGGAGAAGAACAGGAGTAGAAAGCTTCCTAGTTGATCTATTTTGAGCATTGCAAATTCTATGCCAAGCATCTTTTAAATTTTCTCCCTCCCTTTGCTTAAAATTGAGAATTTCATGTTCGGGAGTAATAATAAGGAGGACTAGCCGTAACGACAAGGCAAACGATCTAACACACAAGCAAACAGAAAAAGGCAAGCGAAAGGAGAGAGAGAGATTGGGAAAGAGAGGGCGAATAAAACGGCAAAGGTGAAGTGGGGGAGAGGAAAACGAGAAGCAAATGGCAAATAATGTAAATGCGAGGGAGATGGATTTGTGATGGTTACTTGGTATGTCTTGACTTGAGCGAAGACCTCCCCGGCAATGGCGCCAGAAATCCTTCTTGCTACGTTTTGAGCTTGCGTTGGTTTTCCTTGAAGAGGAAAGGGTGATGCAGCAATAGTAGCGTAAGTATTTCCCTCAGTTTTTGAGAACCAAGGTATCAATCCAGTAGGAGGCTCCTCGAAAGTCTCATGCACCTACACAAACCAACAATGAACTGCAACCAACGCAATAAAGGGGTTGTCAATCCCTTCACGGCCACTTGCGAAAGTGAGATCTGATAGAGATAGTATGATAAGATAAATATATTTTTGGTATTTTATAATATAGATGCAGAAAGTAAAGATGCAAATAAAATTAGATTGGAAGCAAACATGATAAGAGATAGACCCGGGGACATAGGTTTCACTAGAGGCTTCTCTCAAGATAGCATAAGTATTACGATGGGTGAACAAATTACTGTCGAGCAATTGATAGAAAAGCGAATAATTATGAGATTATCTAGGCATGATCATGTATATAGGCATCACATATGTGTAGGGGATCTATCGTAGTCCTTTCGATAAGTAAGATTGTCGAACCCAACGAGGAGCAGAAGGAAATGATAAGCGGTTTTCAGTAAGGTTTTCTCTGCAAGCACTGAAATAGTAGGTGATAGATAGTTTTGTGATAAGATAAATAGTACCGAGCAAAAAGTAAATAAAGTAAATAAAGTGCAGCAAGGTGGCCCAATCCTTTATGTAGCAAAGGATAAGCCTGGACAAATTCTAATAATGAAGAAGGAGGTCCCGAGGACACATTGGGAATTATCGTCAAGCTAGTTTTCATCACGTTCGTAAGATTCACGTTCGGTACTTTGATAATTTGATATGTGAGTGGACCGGCACTTGGGGTACTGCCTAACTTGGACAAGCATCCCACTTATGATTAACCCCTATTGCAAGCATTCGCAACTACAAAAAGGAGTATTAAGGTAAACCTAACCACAACATTAAACATATGGGTCCATATCAACCCCTAACGAAGCAACACATAAACTAGGGTTTAAGCTTCTGTCACTCTAGCAACCCATCATCTACTTATTACTTCCCTATGCCTTCCTCTAGGCCCAAATAATGGTGAAGTGTCATGTAGTCGACGTTCACATAACACCACTATAGGAAATACAACATACATCTCATCAAAATATCGAACGAATACCAAATTCACATGACTACTAATAGCAAGACTTCACCCATGTCCTCAGGAACAAACGTAACTACTCACAAAGCATATTCATGTTCATAATCAGAGGAGTAATAATATGCATAAAGGATATGAACATATGATCTTCCACCAAGTAAACCAATTAGCATCAACTACAAGGAGTAACCAACACTACTAGCAACCCACAGGTACCAATTTGTGGTTTTGATACAAGATTGGATACAAGAGACGAACTAGGGTTTTGAGAGGAGATGGTGCTGGTGAAGATGTTGATGGAGATTGACCCCCTCCCGATGAGAGGATCGTTGGTGATGACGTTGGTGATGATTTCCCCCTCCCGGAGGGAAGTGTCCCCGGCAGAACAGCTCCGCCAGAGCCCTAGATTGATTCCGCCAAGGTTCCGCCTCGTGGCGGCGGAGTTTCGTCCCGTAAGCTTGCCCACGATTTTTTCCAGGGTAAAAGTGATGATATAGCAGAAGATGGACGCCGGAGGCCCACCAGGGGGCCCAGGAGATAGGGGGCCGCGCCCTACAGGGGGGGCGCCCCCTGTCTCCTGGACAGGGTGTGGGCCCCCTGGCCTATTTCTTTCACTCATAAATTCTTAATAAATCCAAAAAGTTGTTTCGTGGAGTTTCAGGACTTTTGGAGTTGTGCAGAATAGGTTTCCAACGTTTGCTCCTTTTCCAGCCAGAATTCCAGCTGCCGGCATTCCCCCTCTTCATGGTAAACCTTGTAAAATAAGAGAGAATAGCCATAAGTAATGAGATATAATGTGTAATGACAGCCCATAATGCAATAAATATTGATATAAAAGCATGATGCAAAATGGACGTATCAACTCCCCCAAGCTTAGACCTCGCTTGTCCTCAAGCGGAAGCCGAAATCGAAAAATATGTCCACATGTTTAGAGATAGAGGTGTCGATAAAAATAAAATACGGACATGAGGGCATCATGATCATTCTAATAACAGTAACATATATAGATTTTGTCATTTGATTTCCTATGCTCAAGTAATAAGCAATTCACAATGTCAAGTATGGTTCATAAACTTCATTGGGAACTAACAAACTATAATCTCAGTCATTGAAGCAATTGCAATTTATCGTAACATCAGAAAGAGTCAATAATAGAGCTTTTCAACAAGCTCACATACTCAACTATCTCGTAGTCTCCCATAATTGCTAACACTCACGCAATACTTGTGGTTATAGAGTTTCAGCCGGACACTGAGAAAGATAGGGGCTTATTGTGTTGCCTCCCAACGTATTCACCTTTAGGTGATGTCAACAATAATAGCCTATGCCAACTTACATCCAATTGGATATATGTATCATGATCTTTCAAACACGAGGAGCTTGCCAAAGGATAAAATGAAAAAGGGAAAGGTGAGGATCACCTTGACTCAAGCATAAAGTAAAAACATAAAGTAAAAGATAGGCCCTTCGCAGAGGGAAGCAGAGGTTGTCATGCGCGTTTAGGGTTGATGCACGAAATCTTAATGCAAAAGAACGTCACTTTATATTGCCCCTTGTATGTGGACCTTTATTATGCAATCCGTCGCTTTTATTACTTCCACAACAAGTTCGTACAAAGCTTATTTTCTCTGCACTAATAAGTCATACATATTTAGAGAGCAATTTTTATTGCTTGCACCGATGACAACTTACTTGAAGGATCTTACTCAATCCATAGGTAGGTATGGTGGACTCTCATGGCAAAACTGGGTTTGAGGATATTTGGAAGCACAAGTAGTATCTCTACTTGGTGCAAGGAATTTGGCTAGCAAGAGGGGGAAAGGCAAGCTCAACATGTTTGGAAGGTCAATGACAATATACTTTAACTGAGATGTCGGAAAACATAAACCATTACGTTGTCTTCCTTGTCCAACATCAACTCTTTTAGCATGTCATACTTAATGAGTGCTTCACAATCATAAAAGATGTCCAAGATAATATATTTATATGTGAACCCCTCTTTCCTTATCACTTCCTATTAATTGCAACGATGACCAAGGCTACGTTCATCAACTCTCAACAATTTTTATGCCTCATACTTTCTATGTGTGAAGTTATCACTATCCATAAGATCAATATGAACTCTTTTGTTCTTTCTACTTTCTCAAGATCATAGCAACATAGCAAAGCCCTTGACTCAACACTAATCTTTATTATAGATAGCACACGGACTCGCTTACATAAAGAGATCACAATGCAAAACTCAAAACTACTTGATATCAAAACTTCAATCTACTAGATCAAGATACTACTAAAAGGATCGAACTAAATAAAGCAGTAAAGATAGGAGTGTGATGGTGATACGATACTGGGGCACCTCCCCCAAGCTTGGCAGTTGCCAAGGGGAGTGCCCATACCCAAGCAATTATTTCTCCTTCTTCATGGTTGGTGTTATGATCTTCTTGGCGATGATGCCCTTCAGGATACGGTTCTCCTCATCAGGCTTATTGACTTGTTTGAGGTCCATAATTCCTTTACGGAGCTTGCCCGTAATGGCCAAAGCTCCTTTTACCCAAGGATGCTGCATAGCTTCTGGAGAACACGTGAAAGTCTTTTTCATATTTTCATAAGAAATAAATCTAGAGTTGGAAGGGATGACCGAAGCAGGGACAGCCAGGCTAGGTAGTTTCCCCATAGTGAATTATGCCTAGAGACGAGAGGTAACTTCTTGATCTTCCTCCATGGCATCTATCCTTTTCAAACCAGCCTCCATCTCATCCTCCGTTAATGGTCCAAAGTGATAGGCATCGTTATTTGCTCCTGGACCTGGCGTTGGGTGAGGCACCCTGCTCTCCCCAACTGATTCCTGAGAAGACATCTTGCTTTATTCTGCAACAGGAACAGCTCGAAATGAAAACAGAGGATATTTGCGTGATACGGTGGTCAAAACCTTCGGGAGTATATATAATGAATTTTTACCGACCAAAATACGTAACATACAAGAAAACGGAGTCCGGGAGGCACACGAGGTGCCCACGAGACAGGGGGCGCGCCCTACAGGGGGGGCGGCCTCCTCTCTCGTGGGAGCCTCGTGTCCCTTTCGGACTACTTCTTTCTTCCTAAAATTCTTAAATAATCCAAAACTGATAAAAATTGCCATTAGAGTTGTTTTGGAGTCGGTTTACTTACCGTACCACGTACCTATGCCTTTTCGGAGTCTGGAACGTTCTGGAAAGTGTCTCTTATGTATTCCTCGGGGTTATGGTTTCAATAATATTAGTTTCAACATTGATAGGATTACCTGAAATATAATGTTTAATTCTTTGACCGTTTACCACCCTCGGATTTGTGCCTTCGAAGTTGTTGATTTTTATAGCACCAGAACGATAGACCTCCTCGATAACGTAGGGACCTTCCCATTTTGAGAGAAGTTTTCCTGCAAAAAATCTTAAACGAGAGTTGAATAATAACACATAATCTCCTACGTTAAACTCACGCTTTTGTATCCTCTTATCATGCCAGCGTTTGACTTTTTCTTTGAAAAGCTTGGCATTCTCATATGCTTGGGTTCTCCATTCATCAAGTGAGCTAATATCAAACAACCTCTTCTCACCGGCAAGTTTGAAGTCATAATTGAGCTCTTTAATAGCCCAATATGCTTTATGTTCAAGTTCAAGAGGTAAATGACATGCTTTTCCATAAACCATCTTATATGGAGACATACCCATAGGATTTTTGTATGCAGTTCTATAGGCCCATAATGCATCATCAAGTTTTTTGGACCAATTCTTTCTAGATCTATTCACAGTCTTTTGCAAAATTAATTTGAGCTCTCTATTGCTCAACTCTACTTGACCACTAGACTGCGGGTGATAAGGAGATGCGATTCTATGATTGACATCATACTTAGCAAGCATCTTACGGAAAGCACCATGAATAAAGTGTGAACCACCATCAGTCATAAGATATCTAGGGACTCCAAACCTCGGAAAAATAACTTCTTTAAGCATTTTAATAGAAGTGTTATGATCAGCACTACTAGTTGGAATAGCTTCTACCCACTTAGTAACGTAATCAACAACAACTAAAATATGTGTATAACCATTGGAGGCAGGAAAAGGTCCCATATAATCAAAGCCCCAAACATCAAACGGTTCAATAACAAGAGAATAATTCATAGGCATTTCTTGACGTCTACTAATGTTACCTATTCTTTGACATTCATCACAAGATAAGACAAACTTACGAGCATCTTTGAAGAGAGTAGGCCAATAAAAACCAGATTGTAGTACCTTGTGTGCAGTTCTATCTCCAGCGTGGTGTCCTCCATAAGATTCAGAGTGACACTTGCGTAGGATTTGTTCCTGTTCATGCTCAGGCACACAACGTCTAATAATACCATCTACTCCTTCTTTATAAAGGTGTGGATCATCCCAGAAGTAATGTCTTAAATCATAAAAGAACTTTTTCTTTTGCTGGTATGTGAAACTAGGCGGTATATATTTAGCAACAATGTAATTAGCATAATCAGCATACCAAGGAGCAGTACGAGAAGCATTGACAACCGCTAATTGTTCATCAGGAAAACTATCATTAATAGGCAGTGGGTCATCAAGAACATTCTCTAACCTAGACAAGTTGTCTGCAACGGGGTTCTCAGCTCCCTTTCTATCAATAATATGCAAGTCAAATTCTTGGAGCAAGAGAACCCATCTAATGAGTCTAGGCTTAGCATCTTTCTTTTCCATAAGATATTTAATAGCAGCATGATCAGTGTGAATAGTAACTTTGGAATCAACAATATAAGGTCTAAACTTATCACATGCAAACACAACTGCTAAGAACTCTTTTTCAGTAGTAGCATAATTTCTCTGGGCAGTATCAAGAGTCTTACTAGCATACTGGATAACATTCAATTTCTTATCGACTCTTTGCCCTAAAACAGCACCTACAGCATAATCACTAGCATCGCACATAATTTCAAAAGGTAAATTCCAATCAGGTGGCTGAACAATAGGTGCAGTGATCAAGCTTTCTTAAGTGTTTCAAATGCTTCTACACAATCATCATCAAAGACAAAAGGAATATCTTTTTGCAATAAATTAGTCAGAGGCCTAGAGATTTTAGAAAAGTCCTTAATGAACCTCCTATAAAAACCGGCATGACCAAGGAAACTTCTTATACCTTTTATGTCCTTGGGACATGGCATCTTTTCAATAGCATCAACTTTGGCTTTATCAACTTCAATACCTCTCTCGGAGATCTTGTGCCCCAAGACAATGCCTTCATTAACCATAAAGTGACACTTTTCCCAATTCAGGACGAGACTAGTGTCTTCGCATCTCTGCAAAACTCGATCAAGGTTGCTCAAACAATCATCAAAAGAGGATCCATAGACGGAGAAGTCATCCATGAATACCTCACAAATCTTTTCACAAAAATCAGAAAATATAGCCATCATGCATCTTTGAAAGGTAGCAGGTGCATTACATAAACCAAAAGGCATACGTCTATAAGCAAAAGTACCAAAAGGGCAAGTAAAAGTAGTTTTAGATTGATCCTTCGCGGACACAGGTATTTGAGAGAAGCCAGAATAACCATCTAGAAAGCAAAAATGTGTGTGTTTGGATAGCCTTTCTAGCATTTGATCAATAAAAGGTAAAGGGTAATGATCTTTCTTAGTAGCTTTATTTAACTTACGGAAATCAATTACCATCCTATA
Organism: Triticum aestivum; assembly: GCF_018294505.1. Taxonomy (NCBI): domain Eukaryota; kingdom Viridiplantae; phylum Streptophyta; class Magnoliopsida; order Poales; family Poaceae; genus Triticum; species Triticum aestivum. The sequence goes on along the minus strand of NC_057810.1, from coordinate 695,543,677 downwards.
GCCTGTAATAATTCTTTGCGGGATCAATTCATCTTTATCATTAGGAACAACGGTAATACCTCCCTTTTTAGGGACACAATGGACAGGGCTTACCCATTCACTATCAGCAACGGGATAAATAAAACCTGCCTCAAGGAGTTTTAGAATCTCCTTTCTTACCACTTCCTTCATTTTGGGGTTTAATCGTCTTTGAGGATCTCTAACTGGTTTGGCATCTTTCTCCACTGAAATTTTGTGTTGACATAATGTGGGACTAATGCCCTTAAGATCGTCCAGAGTATATCCAATAGCAGCTCGGTGCTTCTTCAGAGTTTTCAATAATCTTTCTTCTTCTTTCTTTGAAAGGTTAGCACTAATAATAACAGGATATATTTCTTTTTCATCAAGATAAGCATACTTGAGACTATCAGGTAAGGGTTTGAGTTCGAACACGGGATCACCCTTGGGTGGAGGGGGATCCCCAAGAATTTCAACGGGAATGTTATGTTTCAGCATAGGTTCTTGTTTAAGGAACACTTCATCTATTTCTTCCCTTTCCTTCATAAACATATCGTTTTCATGGTCTAACAAATATCGTTCTAACGGATCAGTTGGAGGAACAGCAATGGAAGCAAGACCAATAATTTCATCCTTACTAGGTGGTTCCCTTTCACGAGGTTGTCTACTAAACATAGAGAAATTAAACTCATGAGACATACCATCTATGCCAACAGTGACAATATTCTTTTCACAATTAATCTTAGCACTAGCAGTATTCAAGAAGGGTCTACCAAAAATAATGGGACAAAAATCATCTTGTGGGGAACCAAGAACAAGAAAATCAGCAGGGTATTTAATCTTCCCACACAAGACTTCAACATCTCTAACAATCCCAATAGGTTTAATGGTGTCCCTATTAGCAAGCTTAATAGTAACATCAATGTCTTCTAATTCAACAGGTGCAATATCGTGCATAATTTCTTTATAAAGATCATAAGGTATCGCATTAGCACTAGCACCCATATCACATAAGCCATGATAACAATGATCTCCTATTTTAACAGAAATAACAGGCGTGCCTACAACAGGTCTACGTGTCTTAGTATCGGGTCTAGCAATATTAGCAGTTTCACCCAAGAAAGAGATAACATGCCCATCTAAGTCCTCATCCAAGAGATCTTTAATCATAGCAATACCAGGTTCAACATTAATTTGCTCAGGAGGTGTATAGGTCCTAGTATTACTCTTACGAACAACAGTCGAAGCTTTAACATGATCTTTTATCCTAACAGGAAAAGGAGGTTTTTCAACATAAGCAGTAGGAATAATAGGATCACTATATGTAATAGTCTTTTCTTCGACTGTAATAGGTGCAACTACTTTCACTTCAATAGGAGGATTATATTTAAACCACTTCTCTTTAGGGAGATCAACGTGAGTAGCAAAAGTTTCACAAAAAGTAGCTACTATCTCAGAGTCAAGTCCATACTTAGAGCTAAATCCACGGAAAGCATCGGTATCCATAAAAGATTTAACACAATCGAACTTAGGTGTCATACCTGACTCCTTACCATCGTCGGAACCCCAATCTTCAGAGTTGCTTTAATTCTTTCCAATAAGTCCCATTTGCAATCAATAGTCTTCAGCATATAGGAACCAGCACAGGAAGTATCGAGCAGGTTGCGATTATCAAGAAAAAGCCGAGCATAAAAATTCTGAATAATCATTTCCCGAGAGAGCTCATGATTGGGGCATGAATATAACATTGACTTAAGCCTCCCCCAAGCTTGAGCGATGCTTTCTCCTTCGCGAGGCCAGAAATTATATATGTAATTACGATCACGATGAACAAGATGCATAGGATAGAACTTCTGGTGAAATTCCAACTTCAGTCGCTTATAATTCCAAAATCTCGTATCATCACATAGCCTATACCATGTCATTGCATCTCCCTTCAAAGATAAAGGGAAGACCTTCCTTTTGACAACATCATCGGGGATACCTGCAAGCTTAAATAATCCACAAACTTCATCCACAAAGATAAGGTGTAAGTCGGGATGCAATGTTCCGTCTCCTGCAAAAGGATTAGCTAGCAGTTTTTCTATCATACCCGAAGGAATCTCAAAGTGAATATTTTCATAAGGTTCAGTAGGTTGAGGAGCATCTCTTTGCTCTTCTGGTTGGGGTGAAGATACCCCAAACAAGCCCCTCAAAGGATTAGTTTCCATAGTGACAAGTAACAGAAAATTTCAGCACACTATATAAATGTTTCCTTACCGAATTCCACTCACCAAAAGCGCTACACTCCCCGGCAACAGCGACAGAAAAGAGTCTTGATGACCCACAAGTGTAGTGGATCTATCATAGTCCGTTCGATAAGTAAGAGTGTCGAACCCAACGAGGAGCAGAAGGAAATGATAAGCGGTTTTCAGTAAGGTTTTCTCTGCAAGCACTGAAATAGTAGGTGATAGATAGTTTTGTGATAAGATAAATAGTAACGAGAAAAAAGTAAATAAAGTAAATAAAGTGCAGCAAGGTGGCCCAATCCTTTATGTATCAAAGGATAAGCCTGGAAAAATTCTAATAATGAAGAAGGAGCTCCCGAGGACACATTGGGAATTATCGTCAAGCTAGTTTTCATCACGTTCGTAAGATTCACGTTCGGTACTTTGATAATTTGATATGTGGGTGGACCGGCACTTGGGTACTGCCCTAACTTGGACAAGCATCCCACTTATGATTAACCCCTATTGCAAGCATCCGCAACTACAAAAAGGAGTATTAAGGTAAACCTAACCACAGCATTAAACATATGGGTCCATATCAACCCCTAATGAAGCAACGCATAAACTAGGGTTTAAGCTTCTGTCACTCTAGCAACCCATCATCTACTTATTACTTCCCTATGCCTTCCTCTAGGCCCAAATAATGGTGAAGTGTCATGTAGTCGACGTTCACATAACACCACTAGAGGAAAGACAACATACATCTCATCAAAATATCGAACGAATACCAAATTCACATGACTACTAATAGCAAGACTTCACCCATGTCCTCAGGAACAAACGTAACTACTCACAAAGCATATTCATGTTCATAATCAGAGGAGTAATAATATGCATAAAGGATCTGAACATATGATCTTCCACCAAGTAAACCAATTAGCATCAACTACAAGGAGTAATCAACACTACTAGCAACACACAGGTACCAATTTGTGGTTTTGATACAAGATTGGATACAAGAGATGAACTAGGGTTTTGAGAGGAGATGGTGCTGGTGAAGATGTTGATGGAGATTGACCCCCTCCCGATGAGAGGATCGTTGGTGATGACGCTGGTGATGATTTCCCCCTCCCGGAGGGAAGTGACCCCGGCAGAACAGCTCCGCCAGAGCCCTAGATTGATTCCGCCAAGGTTCCGCCTCGTGGCAGCGGAGTTTCGTCCCGTAAGCTTGCCCACAATTTTTTCCACGGTAAAAGTGATGATATAGCAGAAGATGGACGCCGGAGGCCCACCAGGGGGCCAGGAGATAGGGGGCCGCGCCCTACAGGGGTGGGGCAACCCCTGTCTCCTGGACAGGGTGTGGGCCCCCTGGCCTATTTCTTTCACTCATAAATTCTTAATAAATACAAAAATTTGTTTCGTGGAGTTTCAGGACTTTTGGAGTTGTGTAGAATAGGTTTCCAACGTCTGCTCCTTTTCCAGCCAGAATTCCAGCTGCTGACATTCACCCTCTTCATGGTAAACCTTGTAAAATAAGAGAGAATAGCCATAAGTATTGAGATATAATGTGTAATGACAGCCCATAATGCAATAAATATTGATATAAAAGCATGATGCAAAATGGACGTATCAGTCCGTAACAAGTAGACCGACTCCTGCCTGCATCTACTACTATTACTCCACACATCGACCCACTCATGCCTGCATCTAGAGTATTAAGTTCATAAAGAATAGAGTAACGCATTAAGCAAGATCACATGATGTAGAGGGATAAACTCATGCAATATGATATAAACCCCATCTTTTTATCCTCGATGGCAACAATACAATATGTGCCTTGCAACCCTTTCTGTCACTGGGTAAGGACACCGCAAGATTGAACCCAAAGCTAAGCACTTCTCCCATGGCAAGAAAGATCAATCTAGTAGGCCAAACCAAACTGATAGTTCGAATAGACTTGCAAAGATAACTCAATCATACATAAAAGAATTCAGAGGAGATTCAAATATTTCTCATAGATAAACTTGATCATAAACGCACAATTCATCGGATCTCGACAAACACACCGCAAAAAGAGATTACATCGAATAGATCTCCACAAGAAAGGGGGAGAACATTGTATTGAGATCCAAAAAGAGAGAAGAAGCCATCTAGCTAATAACTATGGACCCGAAGGTCTGTGGTAAACTACTCACACCTCATCGGAAGGGCTATGGTGTTGAAGTAGAAGCCCTCCATGGTCGATTCCCCCTCCGGCGGAGCGCCGACGAAGGCTCCAAGATGGGATCTCGCGGATACAGAAGGTTACGACGGTGGAAATTGTGTTTCGGGTGCTCCCTGGATGTTTTCGGGGTACGTAGGCTTATATAGGAGGAAGAAGTACGTCGGTGGCTGCCCGAGGGGCTCACAAGACAGGGGGCGAGCCCTATAGGGGGGGCTACCCTCTCGTGGCCGCCTCGTTGCTTCTTGACTTGCACTCCAAGTCCTCTGGATCACGTTCATTCCAAAAGTCACGCTCCCGAAGGTTTCATTCCGTTTGGATTCCGTTTGATATTCCTTTTCTTCGAAATACTGAAATAGGCAAAAAAACAGCAATACGGGCTTGGCCTCCGGTTAGTAGGTTAGTCCCAAAAATGATAACAATGTGTAAAATAAAGCCCGTAAACATCCAAAAGGGGTAATATAATAGCATGGAACAATAAAGAAATATAGATACGTTGGAGACATATCAATGAGGGTGGTGATGATGATGGTGGTGTTGATGAAGACGATCACTGCGCCGATGATTCCCCTCCCGATGGCACTCCGGCGCCACCGAGAGAGAGGAGGCGAGGTTCTCCCCCTTGTGCTTTCTCCTCCATGGCCCCTCTGGATGGGGAGAGGTTCCCCCTCTGGTCCTTGGCCTTCATGGCGATGATGGCCCCTCCGAGATCCTCCTCCATGGCCTTCGGTGATGATGGCCCCCTCCGGCAGGGTGCCGGAGAGGGCCTAGATTGATTTCTTGTGGCTACAAAGGCTTGCGGCAGCGGAACTTCTGATCTAGGTTATTTCCCGAAGGTTTCTGTATTTATAGGAGGGGATGGCGTTGATTTCAAGCCAGGGGGTTCGCGAGGTGTCCACGAGATAGGGGGGGCGCCCCCACCCTCGTGGGGCCCACGAGACTCCCCTCTGGTAGATTTTTGTTCTAGTATTTTTTATATTTCCTAGAAAAATTCTCCGTTGATTTTCATCGCGTTCCGAGAACTTTTATGCACAAAAACAACACCACGGTAGTTCTGCTGAAAACAGCGTCAGTCCGAGTTAGTTCTAATAAATCATACAAAATCATATAGAACTATTGTAAACATGGCATGAATGCTTCATAAATTATAGATACGTTGGAGACGTATCAATCATGTTTTGTAAAAGTTACCGCAACTGGCCGGAGCCTTATGGTTGTCGCTTTATTGTATGAAATGCAAACACCATGTAATTACTTTAATTTATCACTAAGCGGTAGCGATAGTTGTAGAAGCAATAGTTGGCGAGACGACCATGGCGCTACGATGGAGATCAAGGTGTCAAGTCGGTGACGATGGAGATCATGACGATGCTTTGGAGATGGAGATCAAAAGCAGAAAGATGATGATGGTCATATCATGTCACATATTTTGATTGCATGTGATATTTATTTTTTATGCATCTTATTTTGCTTATTACGATGGTAGCATTATAAGATGATCCCTTAACTAAAATTTCAAGGTATAAGTGTTCTCCCTGAGTATGCACCGTTGCGACAGTTCTTCGTGCTGAGACACCACATGATGGTCGGGTGTGATAGGCTCTACACTCACATACACCGGGTGCAAGACAATTTTGCACATGTAGAATACTCGGGTTAAACTTGACGAGCCTAGCATGTACATACATGGCTTCGGAACACTGGAGACCGAAAGGTCGAACGTGAATCATATAGTAGATATGATTAACATAGAGATATTCACCATTGAAGACTACTCCATCTCATTTGATGATCGTACATGGTTTAGTTGATTTGGATCACGTATCATTTAGATGACTTGAGGGATGTCTATCTAAGTGGGAGTTCTTAAGTAATATGATTAATTGAACTTAATTTATCATGAACTTAGTCCTGATAGTATTTGCATATCTATGTTGTAGATCAATAGCTCGCATTGTAGCTCCCCTATGTTTTTTGATATGTTCCTAGAGAAAACTAAGTTGAAATATGATAGTAGCAATGATGTGGACTGGGTCCGTGATTTGAGGATTATCCTCATTGCTGCACAAAAGAATTATGTCCTTGATGCAGCGCTAGGTGACAGACCTATTGTAGGAGAAGATGCAGATGTTATGAATGTTTGGCAAGCTCGATATGATGACTACTTGATAGTGCACCATGCTTTACGGCTTAGAATCGGGGCTTCAAAGATGTTTTGAACGCCACGGAGCATATGAGACGTTCCAAGAGCTAAAATTGGTATTTCAGACTCATGCCCGTGTCGAGAGGTATGAGACCTCTCACAAGTACTTTGCCTACAAGATGGAGGAGAATATCTCAGCTAGTGAGCATGTGCTCAGAATGTCTGGGCACTACAATCACTTGAATCAAGTGGGAGTTAATCTTCCAGATAAGATAGTGATGGACAGAGTTCTCTAGTCACTATCACCAAGCTACTAGAACTTCGTGATGAACTATAATGTGCAAGGGATAGTGAAAAATATTCCCGAGCTCTTTGCGATGATAAAATCGGCGAAGGTAGAAATCAAGAAAGAGAATCAAGTGTTGATGGTTAACAAGACCACTAGTTTCAAGAAAAAGGGCAAAGCGAAAGAAAGGGAACTTCAAGAAGAATGGCAAGCAAGTTGTCACTCCCGTGAAGAAGCCCAAAGATGGACCTAAGCCTGAAACTGAGTGCTTCTACTGCAAACAAAATGGTCACTGGAAGCGGAACCCAAATATTTGGCGGATAAGAAGGATGGTAAAGTAAACAAAGGTACATTTGATATACATGTTATTGATGTGTACCTTACTAATGCTCGTAGTAGTCCCTGGGTATTCGATACATGCTCGGTTGCTAAGATTAGTAACTCGAAACAGGAGTTGCAGAATAATGGAGACTAGTTGAGGGTGAAGTGACGATGTGTGTTGGAAGTGGTTCCAAGATTGATATGATCATCATCGCACACTCCCTATACTTTCGGGATTAGTGTTGAACCTAAATAAGTGTTATTTGGTGTTTGCATTGAGCATGAACAAGATATGATCATGTTTATTGCAATACAGTTATTCATTTAAGACAGAGAATAATTGTTATTCTGTTTAGATGAATAAAACCTTCTATGGTCATACACCCAATGTTAATGGTTTATTGAATCTCGATCGTAGTGATACACATATTCATAATATTGATGCCAAAAGATGCAAAGTTAATAATGACAGTGCAACATATTTGTGGCACTGCCGTTTAGGTCATATTGGTATAAAGCGCATGAAGAAACTCCATTGAGATGGACTTTTGGAATCACTTGATTATGAATCATTTGATACTTGTGAACCATGCCTCATGGGCAAGATGACTCAAAACCCCGTTATCCGACCAATGGAGCGAGCCAATGACTTATTGAAAATAATACATACCGATGTATGCGGTCCGATGAGTGTTGAGGCTCACGGCGGGTATCATTATTTTCTAACCTTCACAGATGATTTGAGCAGATATGGGTATATCTACTTAATGAAACACAAGTCTGAAACATTTGAAAAGTTCAAAGAATGAGAGAGTGAAGGGGGAATCATCGTAACAAGAAAATAAAGTTTCTACGATCTGATCGCAGAGGTGAATATTTGAGTTACGAGTTTGGCCTTCATTTAAAACAATGTTGAATAGTTTTAGAACTCATGCCACCTGGAACACCACAACATAATGGTGTGTACGAACGTCGTAACCGTACTTTATTAGATATGGTGCGATCTATGATGTCTCTTACCGATTTACCACTATTGTTTTGGGGTTATGCATTGGAAACAGCTGCATTCATGTTAAATAAGGCACCGTAAAAATCCGTTGAGACAACACCGTATGAACTGTGGTTTTGCAATAAACCTAAGCTGTCATTCCTTAAAGTTTGGGGATGTGATGCTTATGTCAAAAGGCTTCAGCCTGATAAGCTCAAACCCAAATCAGAGAAGTGCGTCTTCATAGGATACCCTAGGGAAACAATTGGGTACACCTTCTACCACAGATCCGAAGGCAAGATCTTTGTTTCCAAGAATGGAACCTTTCTAGAGAAGGAGTTTCTCTCGAAAGAAGTGAGTGGGAGGAACGTAGAACTTGATGAGGTAATTGTACCTTCTCTCAATTTGGAAAGTAGCTCATTAGAGAAATTTGTTCCCGTGATGCCTACACCAACTAGAGAGGAAGCTAATGATGATGATCATGGAACTTCAGATCAAGTTAGTACCGAATCTCGTAGGTCAAGAAGAATACGATCGACACCAAAGTAGTATGATAATCCTGTTCTGGAAGTCATGTACTAGACCATGACAAACCTACGAACTATGAAGAAGCTATGATGAGCCCAGATTCTGATAAATGGCTTGAGGCCATGAAATCTGAGATAGGATCCATGTGTGAGAACAAAGTGTGGACTTTGGTGGATTTGCCCGATGATCAGCGACACATGGAGAATAAATTGATCATCAAGAAAAGATTGACGCTGATGGTAATGTTACTGTCTATAAAGCTCGTCTTGTCACAAAAGGTTTTTGACAAGTTCAAGGAGTTGACTTCGATGAGACTTTCTCACCCGTAGCGATTCTTAAAGTCCGTCCAAATCATGTTAGCAATTGTCACATTGTATGAAATCTGGCAAATGGATGTGAAAATTGTATTCCTTAAATTTATATCTCTAAGAAGAGTTGTATATGATGCAACCAGAAGGTTTTGTCGATCCTAAAGGTGCTAACAAGATGTGCAAGCTCTAGTGATCCATCTATGGACTGGTGCAAGCATCTCAGAGTTGGAATATACGCTTTGATGAGGTGATCAAAGCATATGGTTTTATACAGACTTACGGTGAAGCTTGTATTTATAAGAAAGTGAGTGGGAGCTCTGTAGCATTTATGATATTATATGTGGATGACATATTATTGATTGGAAATGATATAGAATTTCTGGATAGCATAAAAGGATACTTGAATAAGAATTTTTAAATGAAAGACCTTGGTGAAGCTGCTTACATATTGGGCATCAAGATCTATAGAGATAGATCAAGACGCTTGAGAAGACTTTCAATAAGTACATACCTTGAAAATATTTTGTAGGAGTTCAAAATGGATCAGTCAAAGAAGGAGTTCTTGCCTGCATTGTAAGGTGTGAAGTTGAGTAAAAGCCCGACCACGGCAGAAGATAAAGAGAGAATAAAAGTCATTCCCTATGCCTTAGCCATAGGTTCTATAAAGTATGCCATGTTGTGTACCAAACCTGTTGTGTGCCTTGCCATGAGTTTGGCAAGGGGGTACAACAGTGATCCAGGAGTAGATCACTGGTCAACGGCCAAAATTATCCTTAGTTACCTTAAAAAGGACTAAGGAAATGTTTCTCGGTTATGGAGGTGATAAAGAGTTCGTCGTAAATAGTTACATCGATGCAAGCTTTTGGCATAGATCTAGATGACTCTAAGTCTCAATATATATATGTATTGAACATGGGAGCAATTAGCTAGAGTAGCTCCATGCAGAGCATTGTAGACATAGAAATTTGCAAAATACATACAGATCTGAATGTTGCAGACACGTTGACTAAACTTCTCTCACAAGAAAACATGATCACACCTTAGTACTCTTTGGGTGTTAATCACATAGTGATGTGAACTAGATTATTCACTCTAGTAAACCCTTTGGGTGTTGGTCACATGGCGATGTGAACTATGGGTATTAATCACATAAAGATGTGAACTATTGGTGTTAAATCACATGGCGATGTGAACTAGATTATTGACTCTAGTGCAAGTGGGAGACTGAAGGAAATATGCCCTAGAGGCAATAATAAAGTTTTTAGTTTATATTTCCTTATTTCATGAGAAATGTTTATTATTCATGCTAGAAATGTATTAACCGGAAACTTGATACATGTGTGGATACATAGACAAAATACCGTGTCCCTAGTAAGCCTCTACTAGATTGACTAGCTCGTTGATCAAAGATGGTTAAGTTTCCTAACCATAGACATGTGTTGTCATTTGATAAAAGGGATCACATTATTAGGAGAATGACGTGATGGACAGGACCCATCCGTTAGCTTGGAATAATGATCGTTCAGTTTTATTGCTACTACTTTCTTCATGTCATATATATATTCCTCCGACTATGAGATTATGCAACTCCCGGACACCGGAGGAATGCCTTGTGTGCTATCAAACATCACAATGTAACTGGGTGATTATAAAGATGCTCTATAGGTATCTCTGAAGGTGTTTGTTGGGTTGGCATAGATTGAGATTAGGATTTGTCACTCCGAGTATCGGAGAGGTATCTCTGGCCCTCTCGGTAATACACATCATAAGAAGCCTTGCAAGCATAGTGACTAATGAGTTAGTTGCGGGATTATGTACTATGGAACGAGTAAAGAGACTTGCCAGTAACAAGATTGAACTAGGTATGAAGATACCGACGATCAAATCTCGGGCAAGTAACATACTGATGACAAAGGGAATAACGTATGTTGTCATAACAGTCCGACCGATAAAGATCTTCGTAGAATATGTGTGAGCCAATATGAGAATCCAGGTTCCGCTATTGGTTATTGACCGGAGAGGTGTCTCCGTCATGTCTACATAGTTCTCGAACCCGTAGGGTCGGCACGCTTAACGTTCGATGACGATATTGTATTATATAAGTTATGTGATTTGGTGACCAAATGTTGTTCGGAGTCTCGAATGAGATCATAGACATGACGAGGAGTCTCGAAATGGTCGAGAGGTAAAGATTGATATATGAATGATGGTATTCGAACACCAGAAGTGTTCTGGAGGGTACCTGGTACATATCAGGTCACCAGAAAGGAGTTTCGGGCAACCCCGACAAAGATATGGGCATAATGGGCCAAGGGAGGGACATACTGGCACACAAAGGGCTGGTGCGCCCCTTTCCCTGGCCACAGGCTCTAGAGGAAGGAAAGGAGGGGGTGCCACCTCTTCCCGCCTTTCCCCCTTGGTGGGAGAAAGGAAAGGGGGGCGCCACCTCCTCCGTCCTTCCCCTCATCGCCAAAAGAAGGAAAAGGGGGGCGCCGGCCTAGGGCAGGAGCCCAAGTAGGATCCCTCCTACTTGGGGCGCCCCCAGGGCTTCTCCCTCTCCTTCCCACCTATATATATGAGGGGGCAGGTGCCTAGAACACAACAATGACATATGTTAGCCGTGTGCGGCGCCCCTCTCCACAGATTACACCCTCGGTCATATTCTCGCGGTGCTTAGGCAAATCCCTGCACGGGTAAATTCACCATCACCGTCACCACACCGTCGTGTTGACAGAGCTCATCTACTTCCTCGACACTTTGCTGGACCAAGAGTTTGAGGGACGTCATTGAGCCGAACGTGTGCAGAATTCAAAGGTGTAGTATGTTCGGTGCTTGATTGGTTAGAACGAGAAGAAGTTTGACTACATCAACCTCATTGTCAAACGCTTCCGCTTTCGGTCTACACGGGTACGTATACACACCCTCCCATCTCGTTGCTATGCATCTCCTAGATAGATCTTGCATGAGCATAGGAATATTTTTGAAATTGCATGCTACGTTCCCAACACCCACCGCGTGTCGTCCGCAGCCGTTCTGAGCCTCTGCACCGCCACCACTGACACAACACTCCTCTCCCCTGTTCTTGCCACCAGGGACATCGTCGCCGGTTCGTACGCCACCGTGATACATCCGGCGAGTGTCTCTGACTCCGCCTTGCGCTCTATGTGTTCAACACAATTTCTGACCTAGTTTTTTGTGGTCTTTTTAGGGAAACGATGAATTCCGATGCTTCGTTGGACGAGCAGTATGGACCCATGGAGCTTGATCAAATGATTTAAGATGAGTTCTTCGATTCGTCGGATTCAAACCAAGAAGTGGACATGATCATGCTCATGAGCATGCAAGAGGAAATGGGCAGGCAAGTGGAGCATATTCTCAACTTTAAGGGCTCAATCAAAGGGATAGAGTGATTAATCAGGATAGGGTGTCCGGAGCATGGCTACTGCAGAGGGACTACTTTGCTCCAAACCCAACTTTCTTGGGATCCATGGTTTCGTCGCCATTTTTGCATGCGGAAACCATTTTTTGCGCATTGTGGAGGGTGTGGAGGCACACGATGGTTATTTCAAGCTCACAAGGGATTGCTGCGGCCAACTTTGTTTCTCTGCTAAGCAGAACTGCATGACTTCTCTTAGGATGCTTGCACTTGGTCCTACTGCAGAGGCTGTTGGTGAGATGGTGAGGATGGGGGAGAGCACATGCTTGAAGACTACTATCAAGTTTGCCCGCGCCGTCGTGCAGGTGTTTGGAGTAGAGTATCTGAGAGAACCAAATGTGCAGGACAAAGAAAAGTTGTTGGCTATTGGGCATGCCAGAGGATTACCTGGAATGCTTGGATCAATTGGTTGCATGCATTGGCAATAGAAGAACCGCCCAAAGGTTTGCGGGGAATGTATCAAGGTCACACCAAAGAGGCCACCATCATACTAGAAGCAGTGGCATCACATGACTTATGGATTTGATATACTTTTTTTGGAATGTCGGGTTCTCATAAAGACATCTATGATCTCCGGTGTTCAGGAGGCTTTGCAATAGGCAATCACCACCGTGCAACTACACTATTGATGGCTGTGATTACAACATGGGATACTCTCTTGCCGATGGCATCTATCCTCAGTGGACGGCGTTTGTGAAGACCATATCGGATCCACAAGGCAAGAAACAAAGCCACTTTGCAACAATGCAGGAAGCAGCTGGGAAGGATGTGGAGATGGCATTCGGAGTGCTTCAAGCTCATTAGGGAATTGTTCGTGGAGCTGCAATATGTGGAAATCGGAAACCTTGTGGCAGCTCATGACATGTTACAAGGATGAGGGTCATGGTGTTGTCCAAACCAATGATTTTGAAGCGTCTAGAGAACAAGTTCAAATCCCGGTAGATCAAGATGCATTTCAACTTATGAACTTTCTATAGATGCATCAGAATCTTTGATATCATGATGTGCACGCGCAGCTACTTAGTGATCTTGTGGAGCATATGTGAACCCACAATGGGAAACAAAGAGCTGATGTTTGAGTTGTGCACTTCAAATAAATTTAATGTAAACACTATGTATTTTATGTACCAACATTTGTTATTTACATGCGACATTGGCATGTATGATCGATATGCATGGATTTGAGAGTCCGAATTTGAGATACATGGATGCCGGACACGGGATATGAGGATCCATCCGGATGCATTCGCGGGCGTGCCCGGGTGAGTCCCCGGACATATAGAGGGCCGGATTTGCCAAATCCGGCTGTAGATGCTCTAACCACGCAGCTGGTCTTATCGAGTTTCTTTTGAAGCTTGATAGTTAAAAAAATACTTTAGCTACAAATCTGGTTCATGACCCATCTTTAAAATCGACTTTGTGCCAGACGAGAGTTTCAATAGTAAATATCATGTGCGTACATTTTTCCAAAAATAAATTCATCTTTTGGCCCCCGTAACAAAGTTCCTCTGCAGAGATCCAAAAGAAGAAATCCATATTTCGACCCTGAATTGACACAAATTGACATGAATGTCTAAGAAACAACTATAAACTTTAAAACCATCTTAAGTTACAGCTCTAAACATTTAAAACTATGCAAATTTTAACACTGACCCTCCTCAAACTGGTTTCTGGTTATCATTTGACTGGTTTCGACCTGCCCAATCAACCATCCACATTACCATGTGACCATTTGACCAAAAAATGTAAGTATCAAGAAAAAGTTATGTAAAATGAGCACTACCAGGGTGATCATTCTATGAAAATTCCAAACTTTCTTTTGCTACCAGCTCCTTCCATAGGCCTTGCTCAACGGGGCCAAAGGTCCGTCTGAAGGCGATATTCCCCGAGTTGGATAAGGCGGATGCCAATGTCATGCTTTATCCACACAAATATTGTAGAGCATCTAGAAATGAATGGCAAAGGGTTGGAGTCCGGATAACTGGTCTAGCCAAAAAAAGGGTGGAGGTACCCAAACCCACTTCGATGGAGGAGTTGAGGCATAGGACCGACATCAACTGAACAAATGCCTGCCAGAATTGAGACCCACCCGATATTTGTGCAAATGCCATTACAGGTCGAATCCCTTCTTTATTAACACTTCCCGAAGGAAGGACCAATGTACCGTGTCATATGCTTTGTGAAAGTCGATCTTGAAGAATACCGCCCTTTGGTGTTTTGACTTGATTTCTTGGATAACCTCATGGAGAACCAGAATCCCATCAAGGATGAGCCTTCCCTTAATGAAAGCCATTTGGTTTGGATGGGTAATCTGGGGCGTTATCAGGGCAGTCCTACTGGCTTAATCTTTGGCAGGAATCCGAAAGATCACGTCGATAACCGTGATAAGCCTGAACTGCCGAATATTCGACGCTCCAAGGACCTTCGGGATAAGTGTGATAATCCCGTAGTTTAGCCAAGAGAGGTCCAAACCGCCTTGGGCGAACTCGTGAAAGAGCGCCATAATATCCCCCTTAATGGTGGGCCAGAAGACCTGGAAAAATCAAACCGGGAGCCCATCAGGCCCTGGTGCCGATGATGGGTTCATACCCTTAATAATCGTGGCCATTTCGTCCTCCTCAAAGGCCGCTAGCAGAGCATTATTCTCTATGCAAGTGACGTGCTTCCCCTCACCCTAGATAGAGTCTATGTTGGTGCAACATTTGCCCTCTTGTGTTTTGCATATTGTTGACAAAAACAAGCATGGACTGATGTGTTTGCTAGTGCACATAGAGAGAAATTGTCCATGCAGAATCGAAGAGAATGATGTCTCCGGTGCCAAGTTCGAAGAACTTCATCGAAGAATATCTGCGGTGTAGAGAAGACCGCGCTTCATTTGTTGAAGACATGTAGACGAGAAGATTGATGTGAAGGAGTTAACCCCTCAAAAATTTATTACTGATGTGAAGAAATTGGTTTGGAGATTCTGTCCGAAGAAATTGACTACAGCAAGCGGAAGTCAAAGACAAAGTGAAGACGTAGTACTCTTTTTGTTGTTCTTCTTTTGTTCATTTAAGTCATAGGACCTCCATACTATTAAGAGGGGTATATGTTCTCAAAGTTTAGATCCGCTGTGATGCTTAGCCCAAAACCTATGCAAAACTGAGAGAAATCTCTTTATGCTTCGAATGATTACCTGGAAGAAGTAAATGTTGTTCTTCATGCCATAGGAGATATGTTTCGAACTGAGGAGTTAGCATTACTTGCTCCACAAGTAATGTTACCTTTGTGCTCAATTTCCTACCGTTGGACTCGTGTCGTTCGGCCATTGGGTGCTCCACATGTCCAATTTGGTCAGTTCCCTTCAGGGAGGCTATGGTTATAAATAGCCACCCCGCTTCAATGTTGCCCGTTGGCTGCTCCGCTTAAGATTTCTGAGAAGATTGATTGAGCATCCTCTCTTTGAGTGATTTGAGTTTAAGATTCACCGAGAGAAAAATCAAGAGCCTAAACTTAGACAGTGGTTGAGCATCATAGTAGTTCCGAGTTATAGTTCTTGTACCTATTACTCTTGAGAGCTGCGCACTGCCAGATGGATAGGTGTCGGCTTGAGTGTTGAATTGTTGTTGTCTTCACCGAGCAAGATCTTTAGCAAGCAAGAGTGATTGTGGTTTGCGAAGGTCGATCTAAGGTTTGGAGATCGCCATCAAGTATCTACCACGAGTGAAATCAACTAGATTCTGATCAGCCCTGAGTTGAATGGGAATAGGGTGATGAGAGTTTATCTTCCCTGTTAAATCACAATCCCTCCAACCAGACGTAGTCCTTTGGCAGAAGGGAGAACTGGTCTACCAAATCCATATGTCACCATCGAGCACCACTGGTTCTCTCTACTTTACTGCATTACCTTCGGTAGTTTACATTCGTGCTCTGTGACGATTGTTTATCTGATCATTCATTGATTGTTGCATATCTTTCATTTTGGTCATCTCTGTCATTCTATCCCTTGTTGTTTGTTGCTTACCCTGTTGCATTATCATCATTCAGTTTAGTTGATCCAGTCACATATATTACTCTTTGTTCTAAGCATATTTAGACTAGCGTGCTTCTCCCTGTGTTCTTTCCTTCGCCTTGTCATTATGTTGACTCACGCTTTCCTTTCGTAGTTTATACCTTCTCTCATGTTACTATATCAACTCGCATATTGCATTACCATCGTTGTTGTCAAACCCGTGGTAGCCTATGCTCGACCTATTGTTGCTCGCTATCTCGATGAAAATGATCCTCAATATCGAGTGTGATTAAGTTCTTGTTTACCGAACCTTATTTACGTTGCAGTGTTTGGGATCAGTTCAGAACATTCGAAAGAATTTTTGAATCTCCCATTCACCCCCCTCTGGTCGATATAATCTCGGTCCCGACAGTCTACGAGTGCTAGGCCTGATCGCTGTCGCTCGGTAAAGAGGGCCCTATAAAATCCGTCCACATAATCTCGTATCTCACCCACGTCTTGTAGAAATCGTTCGCCTTCCCAAAGGAGCGGGATGGTGCACCTATGTTGGAAACCATTGGCGATGGCTTGGAAATATGCCATGTTGGCATCGCCAAAGATAACCCAATTAAAGGAACCCTACTGGCACCAATACTCCTCCTTCCGATAGAGCTCTAGCAACTCATCCTCCAAACTATAATGTAAAGCCCATTCGCCCGGTGTGAGGCCGGCCATATCTGCTCTTAGATCTAGACCCTGGATCTCTAGTAGTAGGGCACCCATCCGGAGCTTCAAGTCACGCCCTACATTGGCACCCTAGCCCTTCATGAATTGTCTGGACCGCTTGGCCAAGAAGTGCCAATCATCCACCGCCGACATCACCCGGTGTGGTTCTCCCCTAGCCGCCACCTAGTGTTCCTTTACCTCCGCAATGAAGCCCGGTTACCGCCACCAAAAGGTCTCAAAGTGGAACCGGGGGAGAGGGGGACGCGGCCGCTCATCAGATGAGGAGAGTAGCAGGGGCACATGGTCTAACCCAATCCGAATGATAACCTGCAAAGTCGCAAGGGGAAACTGCGACTCCTAGTCAAGGGACATGAACACCCTATCAAGAACACTCTGCATGGGGTTCAACTAACGATTAGTCCATGTGAATCTCACTCCAACGCGGTCAAACTCTCAGATACCATGATCAACGATCCAATCATTGAAACACTGCATGCCCCGTATGTCTACCCAGGCATTACTCTTATATAAAGGGGAGCATATGAGGTTAAAGTCGCCACGGATGATTAGGGGCAGCATCGCAACTATGACTTTCCGGTGCACCTCATCTACGAAGGCCTGGGAACGGGTATGGTTGGCCAGACCATGCACCACAATCACTTCCCATTTGAAGTTGATTGCTCACTCCCAAACCTCCATACTCACGAAAAAATCTCCCCGATCCATGGAGCCAACTTCGAAGGTGGTATCCTTCACACCTAGTAGGATACCACCTGAGTGCCCAGCCATCCTAGAGGAGGGCAGCCAGTGCCACACGAACAAGTGCCTACTTAGCTGCTCAAGCTCAGCCAAGGAGAACACCGTTCGCATAGTCTCCAAAATGGCAAAAATGTCGATGTTTTCATCACACATATGCTCTACTAGTTGCCTGTGGCTGCCATCATGCCCAAAGCCCCACAGGTTCCAGAAAAGTGCACACATCTATTCGTTTCGGGGGTCCTCCCTGGACCCTGGATTAGTGGAAGCGCTGAGAGCGTGATGTAACTACATAGTGTGGGATCAGGTGCATCCGCACACCTCCTGAGGATCAAGAGGGCCAATCTCCCCTCTTGCTAGGGGTCGAGGAGTGGAAGGTGCCTCAGCCGTCAAGTCCGACACTGCCCGAGCCCGCGCCGCCACAAGACACCCTTCAAGGATTTCCTTAGCCTGGATGGCAGCGAGTTGTTCATGGGAAGGGCCCTTCTCACCCCGAAAGGCGACCGCGGAGGGACTCTCGCAAGCATCAAGAAGGACGATGAATCATCATCATTAGCAATATATGAGAGGGGAGGTGGATGAGGCGGACCTAGATCAAGGTTGCGGGCCACATCAGACCTCCAAGCCTTCTCGACGGTGTTGGCTGACTCCCCAACCGAGCCCGAGGAGCCAATGCGCACACTCTTCCGCGCAGTAGTGGCATGCGATGATGCAGAGTGGGGCCGACATTTGGTGCGTAGGCAAGGCCGAGTCGGCCCGACCGCCACGGCTAGGTCAGGTGCTCAGGGTAACCCCGCCACCAGCCAAGGGGCTGTGGCCTGTGATGCGATGGAAGCCTGGAGGATCACCAGAGGAGGCGGGGGCTCTGTGCAAGTAGGAGGGGAAGCAATGCAGAGGGAGGAAGGCAGGCACACCTCCATGCCCACACTGTTGGCATCACTCTTCCCCACCACCTTCCCAGAGGGCTCCGGAGATTCAAGCAACAGGGATACACACGCGTTAGGGGTAATCGTGGAAGTGTCGTCCAACATTCCCGCGATCACCTCCAGGTCTTCATCTTCGTTCAGCTTGTCGTCCAAGGTCGTCCGCTCCGTGCCCTTCTTGGGGTCGCACCTAGGAGGGGCGTCCAACCCCGAAGTCTCATCCTCGT
Organism: Triticum aestivum; assembly: GCF_018294505.1. Taxonomy (NCBI): domain Eukaryota; kingdom Viridiplantae; phylum Streptophyta; class Magnoliopsida; order Poales; family Poaceae; genus Triticum; species Triticum aestivum. The sequence goes on along the minus strand of NC_057810.1, from coordinate 695,524,637 downwards.
CCTCCGAGGCCAGGGATTGAGAGCGGCGGTGATCGGGACTGCCCCGCCCATCACCCTTGTCCCCATCAGCCTGAGGTCTGGACGTGCCATCACCGGGTCCGGGGCTCACGCCCTCCTCCGCGGCAGCCCCCTCTACAAAGATGCGGAGATCGTAGCCAGCTTTGTTGAAGAAGACCCTCACCATTGTTTGGAGCTTGGAAGGGTCTGGGGTCATGACCTTGGTGGCAATCGCCTCCCCCTGAAGAGCGAGGGCTCATCCACCCCCACAATCTTGCCCAAGAGGCGAGACATCTTGCGGGTCACCCTGGCCTGCTTATCGATTAGGAGGAGGCCCGAATCTGGATCCACACCGTCTCAAGCACCGCGACAGCGAGAGGGTCGACCTCTGCGACAGAGATGTTCACCGTGAGCTTGTTAAGGGCTAGGTTCAGCTCATCATTATGAGTGCTAAAACCGGAGACTTGCCGGATCAGGGAAGACGGAGGTAAACTTGTGGTCCGAGATTGGAGCCACCGTCCAGTCTCAGTCTGATTGAAACATGTGCTGCAACTCCACCATAATGATTGCCGGGGACGCCGTCTTTCCGCCCAACACCAAGATTAGAGTGGTGAGGGACGGGGTAGCTGCCGGCTCCGAAATCTCCATCTGATAGTAGCTAAAGTCATCAAGAGGATGTCCACAGAGCGCCAACACCCCTCCGTCGGTCCCTCCGGGCAGAGCAGAGCCGGATGGTCAGGACTCTTGCACTTGTGGTATGCCGGGGGCTGCTTGCAGTCCACTTGGTAGTGACCCTCAATATTACAATTGAAGCAGACCGTGGATGAGACGCGAGGAGCCATCGAAGTAGGCACATCAACCGATGGAGGAGGGGGCGGGTCACTGAGGATGCTTGGCCGGTGCCACCATTGAATGGCTGGTTGCCCTTCTTCTTCTTTGCAAAGGCCCCTTTGTTGTTCCGCCCACCGGGGCCCGTCGGAGGAAATCGGGGTTGGCGCTGGAGAGGATTGTATCAGCGGGAAGGGGATGCATCCGCCCGGCGCGAGTGCGCCGAAGACCAAGAGAGTCGGTTCTGCAGCGAGGATCGGTACTCCTGTCCCCTCCAGTGGTCAGGGGAGCGCTCGTGCTAGCGAGAGTCGCGCCAAGTCGATGCCTCACCGATAGCGGCTGCCTTGCCCTTGAGAAGGGAGCTGCGCATCTTGGATTCCCACCGATTGGCCGTAGGAGAGGGACGCCGCGGCTTGGCCGTCTACCCGTCCTCCCGCCCAGGTGCCCGACGCTTTGGACGCGGGGCTCCGTCGTTGACGTCCCACGGCATGGGGTCGCACAGATCTAGGCAGGAGCCAAGGAGGGTAAGTGGAAGGCTATGCTGTGGGCGGCGCGGGGGCGGGGGGGGGGGCGGGGAAGGAGGGTGGTAAGAGTAGGTAACAGGGGGAGTCCCTAGGGTTACTCCACCCGACTGGGCCTGAGAAACGAACAACCCATCCGTCTCCACCAGGCTGCATGACAGGCCCAACCCCACCCCACAGGCCAGGCCCAACACCACCCCTTGGGAAGGGGCAGAGTCATGCCCGGCGCTTGCGACCCATGGCCCAAACACCGGCCCAACCCACCATGCACCATCGTGGGATGGGAGGGAAGGGTTTCCTCGCGTACAGACATCCAAGGTCTGCATGGCGGCGTAAGCTGGCCACTTCCCAGGCGGCCAGCCATCGACGGCGATGACCAAAACGCGCAAAAGGACGGAGCGTGCAACACTGGAGGGGGCCGTCCAGGGCAAGAAACGAAGCCAGAGGCGGCAAGGTCGTGCCTTGACCCGCCTCGACGCCACCGAGCCGATCAACGGAACCCACCAGGCGACGCCAAGACCGAGCTGCCATGCCGAGGTCGTTCCGACCAACCATGCCCCAGGCCCTTGGACGACGACCCCTACCACTGTGCGCGATGGGATCGCGGGTCTGCCACAGAGAGGACGAGGTGGGAAGGGGGCTAACCAGGGGGACTCCATCTGGCGAAAGGAAGGTGAGCTCCGTGGCCACAGCCTCTGCCAGACGGTCGCCAAAGTGGCACACCGCGGGTCGCAGCTCGGCCTCCGCCGCAGCCGCGTCAGCGAGGTCCTCGGCCGCCGCCCAATCGGCCTACCTCGAGCCCACGTCCGGAGCGCTGCGCGAGCGGGGGGAGACGAGACGAGGAAGGGCGACACGTCGACCGCGGACGAGGATGAGGAAGACACGCCACGGGGTCCGGCTGGCGGCAGAGGAAGAGGGGTGCCAAGCGAGTCGCCGTGCTGATCATATGAAAGCCTTAGCACGACGATTTTTTATTGTCTACTACAACAAGGTTTGCCCGTCTCTGGTGAAGCAGGGGTGATGACGATGGCGTGCATTCGATTCACTTTAGTGCTTTGTAGTCGTCACTAGGTGGAACTTCAGATTAATAAAATGGCTTCATGCTTCATTTTGATGCAGAGGCCGGGGAAATCCTTCTTTTCGAAAAAAACTAGGTGGTTTATAGACCTGAATTAATTTTTGTTACTTTTGATGTTCTTTATACCATCTTGATCCTGATGAATAGTTTGAAAATTCACTCAAATAAAAAGAGAGAGAGAGAAGAAGAAGAGAAAGTGATCTAAAGGCTTACAACGGCTAGAGTGTTTTGGCAACTTGTAACAATGACGAGGCTGAGAGTAGCCAAGGCAAGTTTTGAGAACAACGTTGCACTGATTAAAAGATAAGGCTTACTACGGATAGACGATCTTGGCAACTTGACAACTTCACAACGAAGAAGGTGAGAGTATTTTCCTTGTGAACAATGTTGCATTGATTAAAAGATAAGGCTTACAACAAACATGATGTTGCTCCCGAGCTCACATGCACCAGCCAACCAAGCGGTCAGCTTGGTAAGAGCATCGTCAACAGGTGCACAAAAAATTCATGTCCTAAAGTAATTTTAGTGCGTCACTGTAGCATTTTTAGTGCGTCGGACCCAACATTGCTTTAGCAGATGCTAAAAAACGCGCGCCTAAAAGAACAAGCAGTGTAATTTTTTTTTTGAAACGGAGGCAAAATATTTGCCTCGTCGATTAATTAAGAAGAAGAGAATTGCCCGGTTAATTTTCGGAAAACCGGGCGAAAACTGATACAAAGAACCTGAAACGGGCTACTCGGGAAGCACGAAACACCGTGACCATACAGACAACCCGTCACATGCTCCTAAAACACAACAATCGTACATCACCACACTTGCACAACTCAACAGAACCCTGATAAGAACACCAACAACAATGACTTGGACAATCACATCGACAACACAAGAAACTGAGCATCATCCATCAAAAAACCGCAGACGCCTTCCCATTAGCGCACACACCGGCCACATCAATATCCTCAACCACATGCACCTCCGACCCGAAGGACTCAGAAGACGCCTCTGGATGCTCACATGACAGACATGAATCATCTCCCTCACACAAGGTCACTAGTGAGTCCACCTTCATGTGCTTCACTGACAAAAGCGAAGCAGAGCTCATACATAGCTCCCTAATCTCGGGCATGATTTGCAGCATCGGAGCCACGAGCATGGCGATGGAATCGTCTTGAGAGGTACATAACACAGGGGGCGAGGCAGACATCGACGACGAAATGTCCCCAACACGGGGGGAGAAACAACCATATAACTTTGCCTCCGTGTCCTCCTGGGAGCAAACACCAACTGCAATAGGAGGATGTGACGTCATAGCAGTTTGCAGCATAGCCGGCATAAGGGAGAGTCTACTCAGAGGAACCTCCGCCCGCTCCAAAAAGCTCCCAACCCGCACCATGCAGCCTTGCAGCAGCGCAATCTGATCAGCTAGAGCGGACTGCAGCACCACTTCAGATGAGGTTGTCGAGTCCGCCGTTGCAGATACAACAGACGCCCAGGACCCACGGCGAAGCGCCTTGAAGGGGGGCGTGAATTTCATTGGACCCTTGCGTAAAGCTGATGTAGGACCATGCATGGTGTGGACGCTGGCCACGGGCGGCGTGGCAAGGCATGCCGGCGAGCTTAGAGGACGCCAGGGATTGCGACATCCGTGCGCACGATGACCATTCTCCAAACAACGTGAGCATCGCAACGGATCTCTGCAATGAGCCGCATGATGCCCATGAGCAAAGCATCTGTAGCATCTACCATGAAGCCAAGCAGGAATGGGACGAGGAGCTATTGTCGTGGATGACGGCGGCAATGGCAGCCAATGCGGGCTGCGCCGCGGCAGCACCTCCTGCCAACCCCCACCCATGTCCACCTCATGACCCACACACATCTTGCCAGAGTCGACGGCCTTGGCAGCAACCGGCGGCGTTTGAGAGGCCAGCTCCTCTTCGTCTTCGTCTTCATCGTCATTGTCAGTGGCAGAGGCCCACAAAACAGATCTTCGCGCACTGGTCAGCAAATCCTCCATGCCAACGACGATGCCCTCTGCGTTAGCTGATGGATACAGGGAGGGCAGCTCCTCTACGCAGTCCATGCCGCCGCCATTGGCCGGGGCAACAAGAGCCGGCAACAGCAGGCCCGTGGCGGCAATGGCAAGAAGGGCGGGGGTGGCAGGCGGCGGTGCCGAAGCAGCTGTTGTCGCGGTCTTGGAACGCAGCGAGGCCTTAACACCCCTATCTTCCTTCCTAAATCTCAAACTTGGGGGCACCGGCCGCAGTCGAGGGATGGCGGCGGTAGCCGGGACACTGCCTGCAGCTGGGGCGTTCGACGCTGGCACCACACGCGCAGGCAGAGGCTGCCCCGACCTGGTCTCCACGGCCACACCCACATCACCGGCAACCGAGGTCTGACGACCCAGCAGCTGCAGCGACATGGCAGAGAACTCGCGAGCATCTGGACTCGGGGAAGCAGAGGAGGCCACGGCAAAGCTCAGCCCTCGAAGGACTGACGCTGGCGGCTGGAGGACGGCGGCTACAGTAGTGGAAGACGGAGCTGGAGCGGCTCCCGCGATGGAGGTTCGCGAGAGCGGCGTCGCGGTGTTGACGAGGGGACGGTGCGGCGCCGAGGCTGGTGCGGGAGTGGACGCCGCGGGGAGTCCGGATCCGGTCTCAGCGGCAGCAAAGGAGGCCCGAGGCCGGAGATCCGGCCGGCGGCGGCGCGCGCCCAGCCGCCACCTGCGCGGTCGCGAGAGCGCCATCCCCTGTTTTCTGCTACGGTGAGATTGTGCAGTATAAATTATGAAGCGCGCACAATCCGGCGCCTCAAATTTGCAAGTTTTTATAGCGTTTTTCAGCGCGCGCCCAACCTTTTTTTACGCGCACACTGTTTTACAGCTTCTGCCGGAGCTTTCCGACGCCCCAAAAAACGGATTTTAACGCGTGGCCCAGTTTTTGGGCGCCTCTTGGAGATGCTCTAAATTACCGACAAAAAATTGCAAACAATGTAGCAAAAGGAGTAACAGGATTTGACATTCATGATGGTCTGTCAAATTCGCTGCTCAAGTCTAATTAATTTGAAGCTTTTTGGAGCACCGATCTTGTGTAACTTGTGCGTAGAGCACCATAAAGCTATTTCTTCACGAAATTTCACACGCAGCTATAAGACACCCATAAACATGTTGTTGCTAGCGAATCAACTTGTGATTGGATGGTCAGAGGAACTATGGTATTCCAAACCCACGAGGGTTCAAGTCCTGATGCTCACATTTATTCCTGGACTGTCTTTAAAAAAAGAAAAACTTGCAAACCTAAAAAAAAACATGTTGCTAAATAGTATTCGTTTCTTTTGCTATTGTTTTCGAACTTGCAGGTGAGCTCGGTGACACAAAGGATACGTGTCGTCCAACCACGCAGGGAGGCATGCGGCACGTGCCAGACCCGGGAGGGAAACGTCGACCGCTCGAGCGCCACCGTTCTGGTTCAAATGGTCACCAATCTCTCACGTCACTGAATGATCTCCAGCTCCACGTCCGTCCAGGCGGTGCCGCTGGCCGCTGTAGCCGTGCTCGCGCGTCCAACTGCCGCCGTCGTCCGCTGAATGCTACACGCATGATCGTCCAACAGACAAAGCCGAGCTTCAAGCCCGCATGCTGCTGTGCTGCGCGCCTGCGCCCAGGAGAAACACGACAAGGCAGGAACATTTCATGCCTACATATAGAACTGCCAAAGCGGGAGCTCAGCACTAACAGCAGTAACAACCAAGCAACAAGTAACCAACCATGTCATACGGCCAACAATTCAACATACGCGAGGTGCCCCCGATCGTGCAGGAGCTGGTGGCCAGCGGCGTGCAGGAACCGCCGGGCCAGTACGTGGTCCCCGAGAAAGACCGTCCCGCCACGGCGGTCTCCGAGATGCCCGAGCCCATCCCGATCGTCGACCTCAGCCGGCTGTCCGCCAACAGCGCCGACGAGCTCGCCAAGCTGCAGTCCGCCTTGCAGAACTGGGACCTTTTCCTGGTAAAATTTATTCTCAAACTTCTTTCGGTTTCCATGTCGCCATGTGATGTGATGAAGAAGTGGTCATTTCGATCTTTCACCAGGCCGTTGGACATGGAATGGAGCCTAGTTTTCTTGCCGAGGTGATGAAGGCTGCGAGGGAGTTCTTCAAGCTCCCGCTAGAAGAGAAACAGAAGTACTCGAACATTGTCGACGGCAAGAAGATGAGCTCGGATGGATACGGCAACGACATGGTCGTGGTGGAAAATCAGGTCCTTGATTGGAACGACCGGCTGAGCCTCCTGGTGGAACCCGCGTCGGAGAGAGCCTATGCACTGTGGCCAACGCAGCCACCTTCTTTCAGGTACGTGCCCTCTAGGTTTTTGCCATGGTCTGTTCGTGGAGCTGGATGTTGGCACGAAAAACAGCGTAAGTATAGTTGCATTTTTAGGTTTCCACTGGAATCAACATACTATATATCTTCATTAATCCAGAAATACACTGGAATCTTTTAATCCACTTATGTATATAAAACATCAAGATTCTAGTATAATGTCAAAATAAATCTTAGACTTGTCATGAAACCTATACAGCCAGTTATGCATGTACTCCCTCGGTCCGAAAATAAGTGTCTCAATTTAAATGGTAATAATCCGTTTATGACTTCACGCAAGCATACAAGGACAGATGGAATGAAAGAAGGAAAAAGTAGCTCTCGTCTTACTATCTGATCTTTCTAGAGGCATTTTGGGCCTCTAGGCACTTTCTTGCTTGGTACTACTCCAATGAATGAACTTCCATTCGGACTGTGCCCGGACCCCATTGGCTGCATTTCAAGAAGTAATATGGCTCAGAAATTATCTTCTCTGTCTCGATGTGACTAAGCATGCATATGAGACATTGGTCAAATATGTCCTTGCTTTATTACCAACTTTTGAGTTTTTCTTACCAGTTGAACAATAAAAAACGCCGCCAGGTCATAACATATCAATGTAGATTGATGAGTATATTTTCAAATTACAACCCATGATAAAATCCCTAAACTGATGAGTAACCGTTTCAATACATTTCTCTTATCATCATACTATATTATGTTGCGCAGAGACATTCTATGTGAATACACGGTCCGGTGCAGAGCGGTGGCAAACCTTATCTTGCAAAACCTAGCCAAGCTTCTCAATTTACAGGAGGAATACTTGACAACCATGCTCGGCGAGAAGTCCTTAACCCAAGCTATAATCAACTACTACCCTTGGTGCCCCACGCCGGACCATGTCTTGGGCCTTAAGCCCCATACCGATGCTTCGATGATCACGGTCAACTTCATTGATGACGACGTTAGCGGGCTCCAGCTCCAGAAGAATGACATATGGTACAACGTGCCCATCGTCCCAAACGCATTGGTTGTCAACATAGGGGATGTAATGGAGGTAACTTTATTGTGTCCATAGGCAACTGCCTATATTGTTTGTAACTTTGTATGATCTTGTCTTGTACATTGTCAAGCTAAGATATATGCATCTCTCTGTTTCATCCTAGTGCATGTATGCAGGTAGTGAGCAACGGGTTGTTCAAAAGCCTGGTGCATAGGGTCGTGACCAATGCAGAGAAAGAGCGCTTGTCGTTGGTGATGTTCTACGCGTTGGACCCGGAGGCAGAGATTGAGCCAGTGCCAGAGCTGGTGGATGACAAGAGACCTAGACGGTACAGGAAGATGAAGAGCAAGGACTACCTAGCGAAATTCTTTGACACTTATGCAACAGGGAAACTAGCCATCGACTCCATGAAGATCTGAATTAGGATTCCAATGTGAATAAGTTCGGTGAGTGTAAGGTCTTGTATGTGAGCGACTTTGATTGTACTGTGTAAATAAAGTTTAGTGAGTACCATTGTCGGTGTCAAAACTGGCGGATCTCGGGTAGGGGGTCCCGAACTGTGTGTCTAGGCGGATGGTAACAGGAGACAAGGGACACGATGTTTTACCCAAGTTCGGGCCCTCTTGATGGAGGTAAAACCCTACGTCCTGCTTGATTAATATTGATGATGTGTGTTACAAGAGTGGATCTACCACGAGATCAAGGAGGCTAAACCCTAGAAGCTAGCGTATGGTATGATTGTTGTTCGTCCTATGGACTAAAGCCATCCGGTTTATATAGACACCGGAGAGGGCTAGGGTTACACAGAGTCGGTTACAATGGTAGGAGATCTACATATCCGTATCGCCAAGCTTGCCTTCCACGCCAAGGAAAGTCCCATCCGGACACGGGACGAAGTCTTCAATCTTGTATCTTCATAGTCTTGGAGTCCGGCCGATGATGATAGTTCGGCTATCCGGACACCCCCTAGTCCGGAACTCCCTCAGTAGCCCCTGAACCAGGCTTCAATGACGACGAGTCCGGCGCGCATGTTGTCTTCGGCATTGCAAGGCGGGTTCTTCCTCCGAATAATTTATAGAAGATTGTGAACACCAGGATAGTGTCCGGCTCTGCAAAATAAATTCCACGTACCACCGTAGAGAGAATAATATTACACAAGTTCAATCTGCTGACGTATTTTGTGGCGTGACGTCACACCACTACCAAGCCTTTACTCAAATTGTTTTTATTGTTCCACCTCCGCGCGTTTAGCGAAGCGGTTTCCTTGGCACGTCTTGTCGAAGCAGAGATCGTGTTCCCCTTATTCCGGGATTCCCATCAATACGGACGTGGGTAACCCAACCGCGCCATTGATTGTGACGCTTGGGAGATAAGCGAGTTTTACCAGGCCGGTGGGGACACATGTTTTTGTCCGCCCATATAAGGGGATAAAGATCCAACCCTTTTACCTGCGCCTTCTTCCTCCTTGGCTTATCCATCTCCGCGAACTCGAGCTCCAGCGCCCAAGTCCGCACTTCTCACCTCAACCTTCTCCAACTATGTCCGGAGCGGGAGGCAAGTGGATGGCCTCCTCCGTCACGGAGGGGCAGATCCAGAAGCTGCGCGACGCCGGATATTTGTCCAGCGACATCGCGCACCGGCTCCCCGACGAGGGAGAGCTCATCCCCACCCCCAGGCCCCATGAGAGGGTAGTATTTCTTCCCCATTTCCTCCGCGGACTGGGCTTCCCACTTCATCCCTTTGTCCGGGGGCTCATGTTCTACTACGGCCTAGATTTCCATGATCTGGCCCCGAATTTCATCCTCAACATCTCGGCGTTTATCGTCGTGTGCGAGGCCTTCCTCTGCATCCAGCCCCACTTCGGCTTGTGGCTCAAGACCTTCAGTGTCAAGCCGAAGGTTGTGAAGGGCAGCCAAGCGGAGTGCGGAGGCGCCATGGTGGGCAGGATGTCCCACGTTACGTGGCTGGAGGGCACTTTCGTGGAAACCATTAAGGGGTGGCAATCGGGGTGGTTCTACATCACCGAGCCGCGTGACCCTGATTGGGCAGCGGCCCCCGAATTCAGATCCGGCATCCCTACACGGCTCACCTCCTGGAAAGAGAGTGGCCGGATCTGGGGGGATTCGGAGGAGCTGACCGGACTCCAAGCCTGTATCCAGAAGCTGGTGGACAAGAAGCTCAAGCTTGTCAACGTAGTCCAGGTCATGCTCATCCGCCGGATTCTCCCGTGCCAACGACGGGGCTTCAACATGTGGGAGTTCGATCCGGCGCAGCACCAGACTCTGAGCGGGCTCTTCGACACTACGTACGAAGATGTCTGGAAGGTGCTGTTCAAGGGCGCCGAGGCTCCCGCATCCGCTACCGAAGATCGCGGATTCCGCTCGCAGCGTCCAGCTGACGAGGTAAGTGATTTTGCCACTTGTTTTCCATAGTTTGACTCTATGCGGGATCTAAACTCCCTTTACCTTTGACAGGACTGGCTAGCGAAGGCCGAACGGACTATCTGTCCGGCCCCATTGCCAGAGGACCCAGCGGACGCCCGCCTAACGGGGCTGCTGGCTCCGGCACCCCACGTGGTGCCGGAGAAGAAGGCCAAGAAGAAGGCCACGGGGACTCGGAAGAGTTCCCGTTTTCAGGTGCTATCGGATGATGAATCCGAGGCCGACTCCTCCCACCAAGGCGAGGAGGAGAAGAAGAAAGCCTCTCCCCCAGCGGGGGAGGGAAGAAAAGGAAGGCCTCCCCAACAAGGGAGGCCGAAGGGTCCAAGAATGGAAAAACTCTTCCCCCGGACTGCTCCGCCAATGCCAGTGACGACGACGAGGACTGGCCTCCAAGGGCCAAGCCCCTGGCGAGATCGTAAGTATCCGGACTCCCGAATAACTTCAAGGTTTTTCTTTTCGCCACATAATGTCTTTCTAATGCCGCATACAACCCTGCAGTCCGCCCAAGGATGATCTTCCCGCTTCGTCGAGCGGGTCCTTAGGTGCGTCGGATATGGATTCCCTTCCGACTGCCTCCACCCCCCGTGCCGCGGACGATGCCGAGGTGGGATCCCAGGAAGGGACCCACCAGGAGGAGGAGGCCCCGGAGGTGTCACAGGACAACCTCCCGGACTTTGCACCGGACTCGGCCCCGGAACCCACAGTGGCTCCGGAGTCCGGCGGGCGACCCCTTCGCAAGAAGGGCAAGACCGTGACGCCGGCTGCCTCCGTCCAACCGGAGGTGCCGGATAATTTGCTGGAGGCGCTCAACGGCGCCTCCATCAAAGAGGAACACCGCACTGTTATGAGTGCGGTGATTCAGAAGGTGCAGCTCGCCAAGAGCGGGCTGACCGAAGCCTGCAGCAGCCTTCTAACAGGCTTTGAGGTAAGAATTTCGATATGTATAAAATGGTACCGCATAGACAGTAGCCCCTGATGCTCGGTTCGGTGTTCGGAAAGAAAAGCCGGACTGAGGATCTAAAAAGATATACGCAGGAGTCATAAAAAATATGTCAATATGGGATTGCAGGCTGCGCTGCTGACCTCTGCCGCACTGACTGCGGAGGTCAATACTTTGAAGGAAAACCTCGAGCGGTCCGAGAACGAGCTCGGCCGTGCCAAGAAGCAGCTCGAGGACAAGGAAGGTGAGTAACACCTTATTAAAATTGTACCTTACAGAAAAGGATTTTGGTTGCAAAAAGAATGACAAGGATAACGTGGGTATTGCAGGGGCCACTAACGAGGTGGCGACCCTGAAAGAGGCGGTGGCCGCGGCCGAACGCAATGCGGCCGCGGAGCGCACCGAGCGAGAGAAGCAGGAGGCGCGGGTGGCGGAGGTACAGCAAGAGCTCCAGGATCTCGTGAAAAAACATGAGAGCCTGGAGCGTGACTCGAAGACTCAAGAGTCTGAGCTTGCAACGGCTCTTGAGAGTGCCAAAGCCGCTAAGGCCGAAGCCTACAAGGCCCTCCAGGAGATTGAGGCGGTGAAGAAAATAGCAGCGGGTAAGGCATTTTTCATGCAAAGTAAGCATGTGAGTGTTAATTACCTGTTGCTTACCCGAATTCGGAGCTCTCCAGGAGCGTTCGCAGATCTTCCTCGCAGCGTGTCCGATGCTGCCGCATTCTACCGGGCCGAGGAGGGGAGCTCGACGGAGAAGGTCTTCTGGTCTCAGTATGCTGAGGCCGGACATCCGGTGCCCCTTAGCGACCAGCTGAAGCAGCTGGTCGAGCTCCACAAGGCGGCCGAACAGGCCATGAAGGGCCTCATAGTTCGGCTGTGGCCTAAGGAGGCCATGCCTGGGAGCTACTTCGGCCTGGTGCGGCGGCTGGTGGATGCGTGCCCGTGGGTTGAAGTCATCAAGCACTCCGCCTGTATTGAGGGTGCCCGTCGGGCCCTTGCCCGCGCAAAGGTGCACTGGGGCAAGATGGATGCCCAGAAGCTTGTGACGGACCCGCCACCAGAGGGCAAGGAGCATCGCACGCCCGAGATGTATTATAAGAGTGTGCTGAAGGGCGCCCGCACTATTGCGGGGGAGTGCTCCAAAGATGTAATTTTTGAGTAGACTCGCATTTTGTTATCCTGTGCGCTGAAAACTTAGTTCATATGCGCTAAGCAACGCTTGTTAATTTAAAATATTACCTTCTGTGCGGCTGTTTATCAAATCTGAGAGATGGCAAGTCGTCGGCTTCAGCCCCCATGCCACGAGTGCTGGGGTGTTCGGGATAAACTTGAGCACTCTTGTTCCCATTTTTGGGTCCATCTAGGGAGGCGCTCAACACAGCGAACAAGGCAACCGGACTTATAATGCTTGAACACTCTCACTTAGCCATAGAATTCTATAATTTTAAATTTCGGCGAAGCCCCTAGTCTTCGGAAGGCCGAATTTGGGGCGCTATCCACGCCTGGGCCGGACAAGATCCGGCTCCTCGCTCTAAGCGGCATAAGTCTTTAAGGACTCGCAAAAACCTCTCGAACAGCGACCGGCTCTCGGCTCATCATGACGGTCAGTTTTAGCTTTCTCCACTGAGGCGTTAACCCAGCTCAACCGGGGCGCAATCGCAGTGGTTCTCCCAGTGCTACCTTAGCCGATATAACGGAACGTAAGGTACCAAAACATGGGAGCCGGGCAAACCCAACTATTGACCCAAGACATGATTCGGAGCCGATGCATATAATGCTATAAGTTCGGGGTGCCGCACTTGTGAAAGTGTTCGGACTTATCACACCATGATGCAGGAAACATAAGCCCCTGGTGTGTTTTAACCGTACCAAAGTGTACGGATGCGACATGTCGTAAATGAACATATGTATGAAAAAGAAATGTAATTATAAGCAAAAAGGTGATGCATTGTTTTATTCAATAAGTGCTGCTATGAATGCAGAACGATACAAATAGTGCGATAAGCAAGGGATGGGACTGTTAAACATGTCCCCCTCCAGGGGTAGGCTGCGGAGTGGTGTAGAAAAATGCTCGTAATGGAGACCACCTGTATATTCGTTGTAGCCTTTATCCTTCCCTGGCTGTTGCATCGTGAGTTCGGCAGGTCTGCTGCCGGACAGGGCCTCTGACGAACGGAGTCCTGTGGGTAAAAAATAAAAGGTAAAAAGGAAAAAAAGAACGACACACTTGAGAGCCCCTGGTGTGGTTGAGCCGCAGTCTGGGCTTATCGTGGTCGTGCCCCTCTCCCCATGCCCATGGTATCTTCAGAGCGTAATGGTGTACGCGAAGGACCTGTTTTTACGTTTTGCAGGGGCTGGGGTTGGGGCCGCACTGCTACGCGTGCTCGGAACGTGCCAAGTGGTCTTGTTGTAGGTTACTCCGGGAGCGCTTAGCTATGTCCGGCTGCTTAACGGCCGGACTCGAGAATTTCCTTAAGAGGCTGCATTGTACTTCTGCCGCGAGAGTCGCTGTATGTTCCTCCGTTCGGAGAGAACGTTCAGTGTTTTCGTTGACCGTGATGACTCCTCGAGGGCCTGGCATCTTGAGCTTGAGGTATGCATAGTGCGGCACCGCGTTGAACTTTGCAAACGCGGTACGTCCGAGCAAGGCATGATAGCCGCTGCGGAACGGGACTATGTCGAAGATTAACTCCTCGCTTCGGAAGTTATCCGGGGATCCGAAGACCACTTCCAGTGTAACTGAGCCTGTACAATTGGCTTCTACACCTGGTATGACGCCTTTAAAGGTCGTCTTGGTAGGTTTAATCCTTGAGGGGTCTATGCCCATTTTGCGCACTGTATACTGATAGAGCAGGTTCAGGCTGCTGCCGCCGTCCATCAGGACTCTGGTGAGGTGAAATCCATCGACAATTGGGTCTAAGACCAATGGGGCGAATCCGTCGTGGCAGATGCTGGTGGGGTGGTCCCTTCGGTAAAAAGTGATCGGGCAGGAGGACCATGGATTGAACTTCGGGGCGACTGGCTCCATCGCGTATACATCCCTGAGTGCACGCTTCCGCTCCTTTTGGGTATGTGCGTTGTGTATATCATGTTCACCGTCCGCACCTGTGGGGGGAAACCCTTCTGTCCTCTATTGTTCGGCGGTCGGGTCTCTTCCTCGCCATCGCTATGCAGCCCCTTGTCATTGTTTTCGGCAATTAACTTGCCTGCCTGCTTGAATACCCAACAGTCCCTATTGGTGTGGTTGGCTGGTTTTTCAGGGGTGCCGTGTATCTGGCACGAGCGGTCGAGTATTCAGTCCAAATTGGACGGACCCGGAGTAGTTCTTTTGAATGGCTTTTTCCGCTGACCGGGTTTAGAGCCTCTGAATCCGGCATTGACTGCCGTATCCTCACTATTGTTGCCGTTGATGCGGCGCTTGTTTTTGTTACGACGCGACCTGCCATTTCGGTCCTTGAAATCTGGACTACTAGAATTTTTGCTGAGGTTGTTGCTGCGTGCTAGCCAGCTATCCTCACCCGCGCAGAAGCGGGTCATGAGTGATGTGAGGGCTGCCATGGATTTCAGCTTTTCCTGTCCCAGGTGCCGGGCAAGCCACTCGTCGCGGATGTTATGCTTGAAGGCCGCGAGGGCCTCCGCATCCGGACAGTCGACGATTTGGTTTTTCTTGGTTAAGAACCGTGTCCAGAATTGTCTGGCCGATTCGTCTGGCTACTGAATTATGTGGCTTAGGTCAACAGCGTGTGGTGGTCGCACATACGTGCCTTGGAAGTTATCGAGGAATGTGGCTTTCAGGTCTTCCCAACTCCCAATTGACTCTGCTGGCAAGCTGTTAAGCCAATGCCGGGCTGGTCCTTTAAGCTTGAGGGGGAGATATTTGATGGCGTGAAGATCGTCACCACGGGCCATGTGGATGTGAAGAAGATAGTCTTCGATCCAAACCGCGGGGTCTGTTGTGCCATCGTAAGATTCGATATTCACGGGTTTAAACCCTTCGGGGATTTGATGATCCATTACTTCATCTGTGAAGCATAGTGGGTGTGCGGCGCCTCTGTACTAGGCGATATCACGACGGAGCTCAAAAGAACTTTGTCTGTTTTGTTCGACCCGTCCGACTTACTGTGTCCGGCGCGACGGCTGTCGTCACGTACCGTGGGGCGCCCACGCGATCTATAGATCGATCTTGATTGTCTTGCCTTATCCTCCAATATATCTCGCAAGTCTGGAGCGTTCCCCTGTGGCCTTGTGCTTTTCGAGCGATGTCGGGGTACGGGTCTAGTGAAGGGCCTAGAGGCCTCTCTGTCGCGACCACGGGGTGGTCGGTCAGCCGTATTGTCTCCTGGTTATGCGGGTTCATACGCTTCCTCCTCTAATCGGGGGAGCAGCTTGCGTTTAGGGTAGCTTTTGGAGGGGCGTTCGAGCTCATGCTCTTTGGCCGCGAGGACTTCAGTCCATCTGTCGGCTAGCAGATCTTGATCAGCTCTAAGCTGTTGCTGCTTTTTCTTGAGGCTGTTCGCCGTGGCCATAAGCCTGCGTTTAAAACGCTCTTGTTCGACGGGATCCTCAGACACGACGAATTCATCGTTGTCGAGGCTTGCCTCGTCTCCGGAGGGAGGCATATAATCCTCTACCTCTTCTTCTGCCGCTCTCTCATGAGGGCTGGCGTCTCCGTCCTCCTGCGCTGCATCTTGCTGGAGTGGGTTGTCTTCGGCACTGTCCGGTGTATTATTATCTCTGGTGCCGGAGTCTTCATTCTTGCTGTGGCGGGATTTAGAGCGGTGCCGCTGACGCCGGCGCTTGGGCTGCTTCTTGGAGGGGTCGTCCTCCGCTGTTTCTTCACCATTCCCATCCTTTGGGATATCCACCATGTATATGTCATATGATGAGGTGGCTTTCCAGTGCCCGGTAGGCGCTGGTTCTTGGTCGTCTCCGGCATCTTCGTCCATACCGTCGATGTCTTCGGAGTCGTAGTCTAGCATGTCGGTTAGATCGTCGACAGCGGCTACCAAGTGGGTGGTGGGTAGGCTTTGAATTTCTTCGTCGTCCGCATTCCAACCGTCCTGACCGCAGTCCGCCCAGGGCTCTCCTGATAACGAGAGATACTTTAGCGAACTCAAGATGTTGCCAAAAGGTGAGAGTTGAAAGATGTCCGCTGCGGTGAACTCCATGATCGCGCCCAATCGGATTCGATCGGAGAGAGCGCGGGAGGTTCGGAGTCCGGCAAGGAGTCCAGCGCCTTGGAGTCACGGGCTTCATGAGGGACAAGGTCATTGTTCGGCTCTATCGCCGTAGAGGTTGCAGCTCCCGAGGCGGTGTCTAGCCATCCGTCCTCGACCTGCGCCGCCGGCTCCGAATTGATGATCGGAGCAGGCTCGAGTGCGGCCTCCAGGGTACTGTCCAGCTGCAGAGCTAAATCATGCTCGCCGTGACAGTGCGGCACGCTCGGCTGTGGCTCGAATCCATCGAGGATCAAGTCCCCGCGGATGTTAGCCGTGAAGTTCAAACTTCCAAATCTGACCTGACAGCCAGGGGCGTAGCTTTCGATCTGCTCCAGACGGCCAAGCGAATTGGCCCGCAGTGCGAAGCCGCCGAATACGAAGATCTGTCCGGGGAGAAAGGTCTCACCCTGGACTGCGTCGTTGATGATGGTCGAAGAAGCCATCGAGCCTATCGGTGACGACACAGAGGAACTCTCAATGAAAGCACCAATGTCGGTGTCAAAACCGGCGGATCTCGGGTAGGGGTCCCGAACTGTGCGTCTAGGCGGATGGTAACAGGAGACAAGGGACACTATGTTTTACCCAGGTTCGGGCCCTCTTGATGGAGGTAAAACCCTACGTCCTGCTTGATTAATATTGATGATGTGTGTTACAAGAGTGGATCTACCACGAGATCAAGGAGGCTAAACCCTAGAAGCTAGCCTATGGTATGATTGTTGTTCGTCCTATGGACTAAAGCCATCCGGTTTATATAGACACCGGAGAGGGCTAGGGTTACACAGAGTCGGTTACAATGGTAGGAGATCTACATATCCGTATCGCCAAGCTTGCCTTCCACGCCAAGGAAAGTCCCATCCGGACACGGGACGAAGTCTTCAATCTTGTATCTTCATAGTCTTGGAGTCCGGCCGATGATGATAGTTCGGCTATCCGGACACCCCCTAGTCCGGAACTCCCTCAATCATGGTCATATTTCTTCCAATGACTAGTTTGTAATGAGTTAATAAATGGGCTTGGCCATGAAGAATTTCTGAAATTTCTAATGTAAATCTCAAAGGCCCATGTGTAAATGGCAAGTGGAGGTGCAATCTTTAGTCTCACCTCGGAAAGCGGTCTATGAAAGCGCGCTGCTACTATACCAAGCCTGGCAGCAACCGTTCTGGTTGATGTAGTAGCAGCGCGTTTGTTTGTGAACGCGCTACTGCTATATGTATGATAGTAGCGCGCTGCGCTGACATGCGCTACTGCTATGTAGCTGTAGTGTTTCGCTTTAACAAGCGCTACTGATAAGTGTCTGTGTATAGCCTTTTCGCTAGTTGTGGGAGACTATGATGTGCCTCTATAATGTTACTGGTCAGATATTCTAATGAGAATCCTCAGACATATTCCTCCCGAGGGACGCTAGTTGGCCCCGACCCACTTGGAAAACCAGATAACTCTCAGGGAATTTGGTGGAATTAATGGTATGCCCCCACTCGGACCACTAGTTGAGTCTGACCATCAAAAAGCAAACAAATACCAGCAGAGATTTAGAGCAACTCTAGCAGACCCCGCATCCGTCCGGTCCGCAAAACGTGTTTGCAATTTGCGGAAAAACATCTTTGCGGGTCGGCACGCACGACCGCGGATGCAGACCCCATAAAGCCGACCCGTAAAGCATATTTCGCGAATATGCTTTTTTACGGGTCGGCTTTGCGGGGTCTGATCTGGCGCAGCTCCTCCCGGCCCGGAAAACCTAAATTTGCACTTTAATTTGATCCAACATAATGTATTTCTTTGCTTTTTCAATAACATTGGATACATAAAACATCACCAAATCTTTGCTAGAATAGCAAGACCAAAGAAAACAAGAACCACAAGTATGCATTTTAGAGATTTCCAACTTTCATAACTGCTCCCACTAGTTGAAGCAAAATCTTCTCCATGCACTCATTGTTGATCTACGGATTCTTGATCTTGCATTCTTCATTCTCCATCTTTGGTTCGGAAGAAGTAGACGTTGCTTCCACTCTAGTTGCACATACAGTCGCATCATTGTTTTCTATTCTACTAAGGAGTGCATCAACATCTATTAACTTTCTTTCTATCAATAAATCAATGTATTGACCTTCCCAAGACCAAAATGAGCATCCATCTTCCTACACAAAAGAATGACCATGTTTGTAATGAGGATCCGCAATTGAACCAAAGAATGAGCTATCAAAACGAGCTACCGCAAGTGCACGTACCCCGTCGTTTTCGTATTTGAAGAACACCCATCCGGGGTGCTTCAGCGTGCCCAAAGTGAGCCGCAGCACTTTCCGCGTGCAGTCGTCGCGATCTATGAGTGGCATCGGCAAGCCACAAAGACGTTGCGCGAGCACCGAGCCCGGTGGACGGCCGGACGAGTCCATGCCCGCAAACCTTCGGCGGCGGCGGCCGGACGAACCTGTACCTGCATGCGGCGATGCGCCCTTGCCTGGGCTGCGGGAGAGGCTCCCCGACCACTCCATCGCCTGGGGCAGCAACCGGCGGCCGGAAAAAGCCAAATCCGGCGGCCCGCGATGAAGTGGCACAGATCTGCAAATTCGTCGGCCCGCCGACGCAAGGGGGGAAGGGAGGGGGGCCTCGTGCGCGTGGCGGCCTTCCGACGTGCTCCTGTCGGCTGCTTCCGCCGGAATCTTGGGCGTCGGCCGGAGGCGGCGCGAGTGGGGAGAGGAGAGGTGGTTGGTGGGAGAAAGCGCGGGATGAAATGTTCCACCACCAACCGCTTCCGCTAATATGCAGGGCACCGCAGCCCCGAGGGGGAAACCCGTGTTTTCCCGGGTTGGGGTGGGGATTTTACCGCGCCCCCTAAAATTTTTTGAGCCGGACCGGGATGCGGGGTCTGATCGGGCTGGTCCCCCCCCCCCCCCCCGACCCGCATTTTGGCGATTATTTTACGGGTCGGGGCGGGATGCGGGATCTGCTAGAGTTGCTCTTACCTCATTGCAACCCCACTCGTCATGATATTCCAGCCCCACGTGGTGAACGTCACTCGGCTTATTTCTTGTTCAGGGGAATTATATGAGGCCATCAAGATCTCTCTCCAGCCTAACAAGACGATACACCCAGTCGGTTTCCACTCAGATAAGTTTGCCCAAACGGAAATAGAGTCGGAGAAATCAGCAGCAATGGGATCTTGAAGTCTCAGGGGCTACTGGCTATGCCATGCCTCATGGGTAGGTACATGGAGGACAGACTAGGCCCAAAAGTTATGGGGTGGGCAAAGCCCATGACTTGGAGGCCGCCGGCTATAGACGATTGCATCATGAACGTAGAGTACAAGACATGTATATCACAAAGTATAGTAGTAGAACTAGTCGTCTCCAACTAGGACTATTGGATCTTTACTGACTTGGTTCCCTCGTAACCTTGGCATCGTCCATGTAGATAAGGTGAGGCAGCCTCCTACCCATCAGTACCTTACTTACACCCAAATAACATGATGAACTCACTGTAACACCAAACCCAAGCTTCACGCGAGCCAACCATCAATATAGACAAAAGGTAGGAAGTAGGGTATTACCTCTCTCTGATGGCTTGAACCTAGGTAAAACATTGTCTCGTGTGCTTGCCTATGAGTCTTCGACACATGTGTTGCCCCATGTTCATTATTGTCAGTAGGAACCACCAACACAAGAGAGAACTAAGTCATTTATTACCTTATTTTGTATTGGACAACTTAAATACAACCTATTGAAAATGTTGTATGATAACTTGGTGATTGATGATATGGACAAATTTACCAACACATTTACATACAAGTTGTTGGAGATGCTCTTACCTGTAGGTTGGTGCATCTTAAGGGCCTCTTTAGTTTACATGATTCTAAAAGAAACATAGGTATAGGAATAACACATGCATATGTTCGGAACGGATATGCATAACAATGAATTGGACAACATAAGAATTTTATAAATTTAATCCCATGGTTTACATGAATAGCTAACAGAGGAATCCTAATAGACATGGTCAAATCAAAAGCAAACCACATGAAAAAGTAAAGTTAGAATGTTATTACGCCACTAAGGATTTAGTCTTGTCATTCGCGCGCACAAATTGAAAAGAAGGTCCAAATGGATTGTAAAGTTTCTGCATTTTTTCTTTGAAACAGAGATCAAAGGATTTTTTTTTTCTCCATTTTGCTTGACTCAATTCCATTGAGCCAGCCGTATCACGATAATAAATATATATATCATACTCTGTGTTTTTCCTCCACCCTTCTTCGAACCAAGAAGGTCTAAGGATAGGGACACAGGCATGTTTTCTACAAGTGTGTGTGTGGGGGGGGGGGGGGGGGGGGATGCATTCCTATAGGTGATTGTATGTGCGTGTATGTGAGCATATGTGATTGTATTGTGTTCGGAAAAAATATCTCTGAGTTATTTAAACACATGCATATAATTGGGGATGAAGAGAGATGAAATAGATAAAAACGAAAAAAGAGAAAATGATCTGGGTGGGCCGAAGTTGCCGTGGCCGACTATTCGAACATGTCCGGACAATTCTATCAAGACAAACGGGCATGTGTGGAAAGACTCACGGAGAGCCTTTTCTGTACCGAACAGTCCATGCAAACAACTAGGGAAGATTTGGGAGCATCCTGAATGCTCTCACCTGCCTCATGGCCCCATTGTCTCTAGCTTGACACGGAACTGATCAAGGGTGTACTGATGTAGCCATGTGCCTAGGAGTGTGAATTCATATCCTTATCTCTGAACTGTCCAATAGAAAGAAAAGTCCAACCAGGCGGTGCTCTTTCGCCGCATGTTTTTTGAGAGATATGGTGCCAGCGCAAGATAAAAAAAAGTCCAATCTTTGCGCTGCTATCTCGCCGACCTGTCATGAAACTTTCCAAGAAAAATCCTGAATTGGATCCAAAACAAACCCCTTTCTGTATCATCAACAAAAGATATTTTTTGCGGATAAAAGATATGTTTTTAAACTTCTCTAAAAATAAAAGGATCAATCTAAAGTTCGTGATATACTATATCATACAACTATAAAATAAAAATAAAAAAACACTTGTATTTATTCCAGTCAAACTACCGTGGAATATCTTTTCAAATACAGTTATCCGCCTTGACATCTTGCTCGCGTGTCACTAGCAATAGGACCACAGCCACGCTACCCATGCGGCTGATTCTTCCCAAGTCAAATAATGGGAATTGAGGAAAAATAATACAGTCATACTTGTATTGGCTGACTACACAAGTGCATGCAGATGAACAGGTTCCCGTTGATTCAAGCTGTTCACCTACAACGGTGGAAGAGCAGCGATTCACGGCCCATAGCCCTCGTGCGTACAAGCTTCTAATTGGCCAAATGATCCACACATACCAAAGAATATGCCGTTGGTGTTGAGCTTACACGTTGGAACCGATGGAGATGAACCACGGATCTTCATCCCCCGCTAAAATCCGAGGGTTTTTCTTACACAGCATGCGTGGGGTTGGTGTGGACTGTGGACAAGTTCGATACCAAAATGGCTGGCGCTCAGCAGAACGGTCAGATTTAATTGACACTTCAAAGTTCAAACTACGATTATTCTTTGCAGTAATCAAGGCATGTTTTCGCCAGCCAAAGCGGAGCTTGAAGCAATCAAAGGCCGCATGCTTTGTACAGTGACATGATAAACCATTTTGTTGGGTCCTCTCACAGTTACGAGTTTTCCCATCTCAGAAAACGATGGGTTTCGTTCGAGTCGTAAGCATGGTTTTCGCTTCGATGAGAAACAACAGAATTGACCCTCTTTTGAAAGTTCAGCAAGGAATAATCCTAGTTCGAAGTTTCAACCAAAGCTGACCATTTTGCTGAGCGCCAGCCATTTTGGTGTTGAACTTACCACACCAACCCGCCACGTCGCAGACTGGGTAAGACAATCTTTAGGCTTAGTTTGGCAACAAAGTTTTTAGAGAACCATGGTAATTGGAAACCACAGTATTCAGATGTGTACGCAATGAATACTACAGTTTCTTTAAACCATGTTTTTTCTCAGTTTTAGCAAAACTATCTAGGTGTTTGGCTGGTGTTGTTATACTACAGTTTTGACTGATTGTAATGCTGGGTGACAGCTGAAACTCACTGAGCTACACAACCTAATGGCCGCCGGGTGCATGCAGCTACTACGCAGAAGGTCAGTACGTCCGCACCTATGCTAACTAGAAATAATTTAACCAGGAGGAGCATGATTGATCAAGAGCCTGTGGGCTGTGGCAACTTAAGTTCATTAATCAACTAGATTGAAATAATACAATCCTAAGAGCGTGTTGCTATCATATGTCTATACGTGCATGTACTCTTGGAGGCGGACCAAAATTCTTTGCGCGTGTACAATGCGCCATTTATACTGAATCGGTTACCTAGCATATATACCCGGCTGCATACAAGTGTTCTCCATAAGGACCAATCGACCTAGTTAGTGCGCTACTTGTCTGAAATTAATTGACATCCAAGGACTCCATGAAGAAGCGTGCAAGATCACTAGAAACTAATCAGTGCCGTCATCCCATCCAGAGGCGTCATATCTAATCTATATACCACCCCTTACAACAATCTTGCCATCGGACTGGACAGATACCTAAGGACAAAATATTGTAGGGCATAGACGAGCGCATACCAGAAGATAATGCAGATTGTTTATCGTATAACGGATGGAGGAAAATTAGGAGGTGACCGCAGCTAATATCTTATTATCTCGACGTAGATGGCAACGCCAACTGCACTTTCTCTCGTTTTGTTTAGAAAAAAGAGGTCAGGACCTCTTTTTCAAATACTTCAAAAATACCACAGTTTCTGGGATATATGGTTTACAAAACTTCAGTTTTTGCTGAAGCCAAACGCATCAAAGTATTCAAAACCAAGGTTTTTTCAGAAACCACAGTATTCTAGAAAAACTACAAAAATACTTTGCATCCAAACGCACCCTTAGAGTTTTACAGGGAAACGACGGCCTTGTGGTCCAACGCCACTGAACTTAAGCCACACGAGCGCCACGCATACCCGCCTAAAAACTGGCATTTTAGGAAGATCATCTTCAACGGCAACCTGTAAATTTCTCTCTGCCTCTGTTCGCAGACAAGAGAATCAGTCCGCGGACACGGATGCATGAGGACGCCATCCAACCATAGCTGCATTTTGTCCGCCAGCAAATTCAAATTCAAATCTACGCTGATCCACACAATGCACCGGATCATACCCGCGCTGGATCGCATCCCCGATCACAACCAAAAGAAGGCAAATATGCTTAATTTTTACATGCCCGAATCCAAAAAAACATTAGTCAGAAGTCCGTGCATTTCTGCCCTGTCAGACCGGCCATCCAAGCAAGTTGCTTCCCGATCAAGGAGGTGTCGTCGCCGCCGCGTAGGCAGCCTCCGCGTCGGCATCCACCTCCGCCTCTGCCGCGTCCTCATCTTCGCCGCCACCAACTCATTTTTCTGCTCCTCCAGCATCTGGTAGTGGACGGATTGCACCATAATTCTAGCATTAGCATCCAAAGAGTCGATATTCAAGGTCAACATCTTGGCATCCTCCGCATTGGCGGCGATTTTCACCCTCTTTTTCTCGAGCGTGGCCTTCTTGTCCTCGAGCATTGCCTTCCTCTTTTCGATCATGGTCATCCTCTCTTCAAGCTTGATCTTCTTCTCCGTCGCCTCCATCAACTGTTTGAACCTCTCTATTTTTTGCTCCTCCTTGATTTCCGAGCGCTTCATGCATGCCTCTTCCTTCTTCGCTGAGATCTCCTCAAATCTCTCATTCAGCTTGGCCGCCGCACCTTCTCGCTTCGCCCTCTCCTCCTCTCATTTCTTGCCCTGCAGATTTCTTCTAACATTCTTTGGCGGTTCTTGGGTTGGGTCGGTAGGGTCACCAGTTTCTTCCTCATTGGCTTGGGCGGCGGTCTTGGCAATGAAAAGGTTCCACTCCGGTTGCCCATTCAACTTCAACCAACAATGCATAACAGTGAAGGACTTCTTCTTCTTCACCTTCTTGTACACCACACAAGCACGAGTAGGCTACAAAAGTGAAAGAATGCATATATGTCTAGTGAGCAACAAAACAATACATGTCCGGCTAGTGATCAACAAAACTAAAGCACATCCGGCTAGTGATCAACAAAACTAAAGCATATCCGGCTAGTGAGCAACAAAACTAAAGCATGTTTGGCTAGTGATCAACAAAACTAAAGCATATCCGGCTAATGATCAACAAAACCAAAGCATATCCGACTAGTGATCAACTTACTTGTCGGTGACTTGTGCACCACTAGGCCACTGTTCGATTAGATGCTTCAAGTGCCCGCAATACTTGGAGACGGCCTCTTGGATGATGTACCATCGATGGTTGAGGGACTTCAACTCACGATTACAGATCAACGTGTCGGAGTAGGGCGCGAATTGCTTGTGTTCATGGAGCCATATGTGAATGTTCCTCCAAAAGGTTGTGCCCTTTTGCTCTGTGCCATGGACAGGATCGAGGCTAGTGGCCAACCATGCATAGTACAACAACTCGTCCTTCCGCATGTTGAAACCTTCTCCTCTAACCTTCTTCTTCGGATCGTCGGTTGTATCATCCGAATCATCGTCGTCGCCGTCCTCCTCCCCCTCCGATGTTGCTTTCTGGCAGTCCAATGCTGATGTTGTTGTGTGCCATCGCCAGATTGGGTGTAGGACTGATGTGTGGCCGTCTGGATATTGGACAGTTGCTGCTGGTAGTTGCCAGACTAGGTGGGATCTGAGTCTTCCACCTGCCTGTCCTCATAGCCCCATCCTCCTCCCTCGCCTTCGTTGTGGATGATATCGAGCATCTTCCTGTCTGCGTCGTACGTCGGCTCCCCCGCTCTCGGCATTGCAACACACAACGCGCGGGCACCCATATGCTCTCTGCCTGCCATCCTTGTCTAGACGAGCGACGGCGAAGAATACTCGGAGAAGAGTGGCGTCGTGTTAACATCGAGGATGTAAGGATCCGTACCGGCGGGGTTTGCGAGCTGCCTGGTGGCGTAGTAGTACAAAGGCTTGTAAGGCTTTGGCCACGATGCCATCTGTACTGTGGGCGCGCCCGTCTGGCGGCGTCCGCCACGGCCTTGCCGACCGCCCAATCCTCCACGCCCGCCACACCAAACGCCACCACCAGGCCCATCGGCGGCCAGGCGCTTCTTCATCTTCTCCTCCTTTGCGGCCTTCGCTTTGACGCGGCGATTTTGCCGCGTCTCAGAGCTAATCTTCTAGGAGAGCGTGATGCTTGGATCCTCCGGCACCTCCGTCGGCTCCATCTCTGACAGTACCATGCATCGGTGGCAGAGGGAAGGAGAGGGTCAGAGAAATGAGCGGGAATTGGGCGGAGAGCGGCGGAGAGTGGAAGAAGAGAGTGGGGGGATTTTGGCACGGAAACAGTGTGGGATGCTACAAAAGCGCGGGCTCGGCCTTCCTTTTGGGTGGGCCAGGGGACGGAGAGCGACGTTTCGCGGGTCCGGAATCCCGCAAACCTCTCTCACGTTTGTCTCCGGTTTTGGGAGAAATCGCGTCCGGACCACTCATACTGGTCAACATTGGCTGGCTTTCGCGGCCCGAACAGCACGGTCCGAACGGTTGTGGGAGGTTTGCGGGTCGGCGTCGCAGGACAATTCACTGTTCAATGACATCGGTTCCAACGCGTAAGCTCAACACCAACAACATATTCTTTGGTACTCCCTCCATTTATTTTTAGTCTGCATATAAAGTTTGGTCAAAGTCAAGCTTTATTAAGTTTGACTAACTTTATATTAAGAAATATCAACATTCACAATATAAAATTAATATTATTAGATGCGCCATGAAATGTACTTTTATACTATATAGTTTTAGTGTCGTGGATGTTCATATTTTTTGATACAAATTTGGTCAAACTTTGTGTAATTTGACTTTGAGCAAATTTTATACGCGGAGTAAAAAGAAACGGAGGGAGTACATGTGGATCATTTGACCAATTAGAAGCTTATAAACACAAGGAATGGGCCGTGAATCGCGGCTCTTCCATTTTGTTGCACCTGCACGTAACCCACGTCTTTGGATGTCTCCAGCACCCTGTTCATCTGCATGCATTTGTTCAACGCTGAAATGGTTGATGCCGAGCAAATTGATCAGATTTAATTAAAGTGGGTAGGATTGAATAGCGTTATTACAAGAACAATTCTTGTTTCTGTGTTTTATTTCCTTCAAAATATGTTCAGAGTGGATTTTTGTTGTTGTTGTTGTTGTTGAACATTCAAAAGAGAGTTAATGTTCTCAATTCCCATTTGACTTGGGAAGAGCCAGCCGCGTGGGTGGCGTGGTTGTGATCCTATTGCTAGGAACAACCGGGCAGATGACAGGGCTCTATTATTATTTTTGTATCCGGAAAACTTCTGTGTTAATAGAGTGGAAGTTTTGACCCAAAATAAATATAAGTTCGTAAATGATAAGTGTCACGCGTGCGGCACAAAGCAATCCCACCCTGGCGTTTTTTACAACTAGCGTGTCTCACAAAGCAATCTTGTTCTGACATTTTTTACAACTAATTTTTTTTTGAAAAAACTCCCTCATATATTGATCAAATAACAAGAGTCTTACAATCGTTCATTACATAATTAGCCACGCAGGGCGGAACAGAGTTACACAGTATATCATCAGACATGCTATCAAAACTAAATTTAACTATCTCATATGTCGCCTTGTTAGCCTGCCTATCAATCATAACAAACTTTAGATTAACAATAAACTTAGACTTACATTTTTAGATCCACATAAGGCGACCTGTCAACAGTTTCTTTCGCTAGGAAAGATGCAGCAAAGGAGCAGCCAGTTTCCAAGATAATTGGTTTGTGAAGAGAAATACCAATGTACAGCCCAGCGAGGCACGCACGTAGTTCCGCCTCCTCCGCTCCGGAGCACACTCGAATAAAATCCCAAGAAGACACCAGGAAAACAAACCAAAAAAACTGAAACTTGTCATCCGAAAAGAAAGTCGCCATGCTTGACAATTAAAGTTGTCATCCTCACGTCCCTCAAAAAAAATAGTTGTCATCCTCGTGTCACTAAACTTGCCACAAAAAGGTTCGAAGTTGTCATGTGTTTGTGCCACACGTGTGACACTTATCAGGGTCCTATAAGTTTTATTATTATTTCTATTTATGATTGTCTGATATAAATATCAAAATTCAGGATTTTTGTTTGGAAGTTTCGCGGCAATTCAGCGAGATAGCAGCGCAAAGATTGTACTTCTTTACTCTTTGGGCAAGTGGCACCATATCCACGCGGAGAACCAGCAGCGTTAGGTTGGACTTTTCTTTCTCTTGACAGTTTATACAGATAAGGATATATGGATTCTCAGTTTCTCACTAACGACTGGCTACATCAGTACAGCCTGGACAGGCTGCGTGTGAAGCAGGAGATAATGGGGCGAGGGCGATGAGGATGTTCCCAAGTCTCCCTAGCTTTGTCTGCATGGACTGTTTGGGGAAAAAAACTCTCTGGATATGGAAAGGTTCAGACAATCCAGACAAACGGGACCAGCCAGCGACCAGTTGCATTAGTTAAGTGGAATAGTGTAACACAAGAAAAATTCAAAGAAGAAACGACGGAGAAATAACAGCCTTCCTGCACAGTGCGCACAGAAAAAAAAACATTCCTCCTTGCTAATATGCCTAATTGCCTATATATAGATCGAACTACCACAGAGGAAGCTCAAAACCAACAGCAAGCAACCATGGCTTCTTATGACCAACAGTTCAAGGTTCTCGAGGTACCTCCGATCGTGCAAGAGCTGGTGGGCGCCGGCGTGCAGGAGCCACCGAGCCAGTACGTGCTTCCTGAGCAAGACCGTCCCGCTGCGGCGGTCACCGAGATGCCCGAGCCCATCCCCATCATCGACCTCAGCCGGCTGTCTGCCGGCAGCGCCGAGGAGTTCGACAAGCTGCGGTCCGCCTTGGAGAACTGGGACCTCTTCCTGGTAATTAAACTTCTTTGCGTTGTCATTTCATTCATGTGATAAAGCTTAGCGGTCATCTCATCTCCGATGCCGCCGATGTTTGTCCAGGCTGTTGGACATGGAATGGAGCCTAGCTTTCTTGCCGAGGCGATGAAGGTTACGAGAGAGTTCTTCAACCTCCCGCTGGAAGAGAAACAGAAGTACTCAAACATTGTCGACGGAGAGAAGCTGGGCATGGATGGATACGGTAACGACATGGTCGTAAAAGAGAATCAAGTCCTTGACTGGAACGACCGGCTCAATCTCCTAGTGGAACCCGAGTCCCTAAGAACCTACAGACTGTGGCCAACACAACCCCCTTCTTTCAGGTACTTACCATCTAGCTCTAGGTTTTTACCATATACTTACATGGGTACATGCACATGCTACTGGAGAATGTAGACTCTGCCATATTTCTTTACAGAGGGGTACATCAGTAATCCGGCAGTTGATGAGTAACCCTATACATACAATTGTCTTAATTAGCATCCATAATTGTGCAGAGACATCCTGTCTGAGTACACGGTCAAGTGCAAAGCGGCGGCTAACCTTGTCTTTCGAAACATGGCCAAGATACTCAATTTACAAGAGGAACACCTGGTAAACATGATCGGCGAGAACTCCATCACCCAAGCTATATTCAACTACTATCCTCAGTGTCCAAGGCCGGACCATGTCTTGGGCCTCAAGGCCCATACCGACGGCTCCATAATCACAGTCAACTTCGCCGATGCTGAGGGGCTCCAGCTTCAGAAAAACGGCATCTGGTACAACGTGCCCATCGTTCCAAATGCATTGGTTATGAACGTAGGAGATATAATGGAGGTACTTTTTGTGTAGTCAGCTACATGTATAATTGTTTGACCTTGTTTTGTGGATTGGCAAGCTGAGATATAATACTTCTCTCTATTGCATCCCGATGCATGCAGATTTTGAGCAATGGGTTCTTCAAGAGCCTGGTGCATAGGGTTGTGACCAACGCGGAGAAAGAGCGCTTGTCGTTGGTGCTGGTCTATACATTGGAGCTCGAGACAGAGCTTGCGCCGGTGTCAGAGCTGGTGGATGACAAGAGACCTGCGCGATACATGAAGATCAAGCTCAACGACTACATGGAAAAATATCATGACACTTATGCCACAGGGACACTAGCCATCGACGGCGTGAAGATCTGAATATGATTCTGATGTGTACGAGCTTGCTGAGTATGATCTATGGTGAAGTATCTTCCGTCGACCAGTTTGTAACGAGTTTATATTTTTACATACCCTTTTCCCCAATTTTTGTGTGTGTACTCCTTCTTGTAAAATGTTCGGCAGCTTGTGTGGCTGCATGAAGCATTGAAATAAAATGTATCTGCTGTGTGCAACATGCGAATGCAAAGGATGGAATAAAACTTAATTGTTGTATGCAACATGAGAATACAAAGGATCGGATAAAACTTATTGGTTGTTTGCAACATGCGGATGCAAAGGATGAAAGGATAGTTTCTTGCTGGTATGTATCACTTTAAAGATTCATAAGTACCATTGTGCATCATTTTCAAGGGGGAAAATACCATTGTGCCATGAAAAAAAAATGTGGATTAGTAGTAATAATTCCATGTGCATCTTTCCTGAAACATAGACATCCACTACTATAGAGTGTGTCGTCACTAACCGGCAAAAAATTCTTATCGTTGACCGACCGGTGACCTGTCAGTAGCTTCTCGTTAGTGATGAATATGTTGGCATTGACCAGCCACAACAAAGTCTCTCACCGGCCGGTGCTTCTAGTCCTCAACAGAAGTATGTTCAGGAACTCCTATATGCAACCATAGCTCAGGCTTCGTGCTACCGATGGAGATCCAAAGGAAAAAAACAGCAGAGTGATCATAATAACACACAAAACAAGTATGTTTCTTGCATGACATTAAGGATATACTTCTCACGTCATAAAAACAACACCAAAGCACACGAAAGGTTAGTAACATCTACAAATGGCCCAATACCATCTACAAGAGGCCCCAGTCAAACCAAAGGCTTATCACATCTCAGAAGGTACAATAAATTCTTCTAACTCAAGAATATCAGCGCCATGACATGGGAGGGCTCCACATGGATAAAGCGAATAGGAGAAGCATCCTACAAGTGACCAATGATTTGCAATCAGCTAAAGCAGGCAATAACAAAAAATATAATTAAGCTAAGTCTTGATCAGTCCAATCCTAGTGGCAACATATACTTCGCCAGAATATAACATATCATCAAGTACAACATAATGTAGAAGATTTAAGTACATGACCATTCCTAGCTGCCATATGCATCAACATACGAATATATTAAGAGAAAAGTGTATTTTTCGTCCCTTAACTTTACGCGATAGTCTAGAAATAGACCATGCATTGGCTCCAAAATAAGAAAACCCTAGTCCTTCAATTGCTGAAACCAGATATTTTTCGTTCCTCCAGTTGCTTCGGTTGGTTTTGTGTTCAAGTGGCATGGTTTTGACCATTGACCTCGCAACACCACCCCCATGGTGTCATCCCAAAATGTTGCCTCCATTTTGTTTGAAAACAATTTTTTTACAAACCAAAACATCTATGAAGTGTGGCCTTGCTAGCTTTTTTATGACCGTAAACATGGCTATTCAAATAGTTTGAGACTCTGCAGAGGTTGTACACTTTACCGCAAGATCCAGGATGCTTTCCGTGTCAGCCACGACTCACCGTACATTAAGCACCCGATCTTTCTAATATTAACGTGGAGCCTAGCAGATGATATTGTTCCCCTGCACCCCACACAAACACATCCTTCTCATTTGGGTAAGAAAGATCCAAACAGGATTGTTACTTTCCTACGACCATAACCTACGGGTGTACCGCATTTGTGCCCAGTAGTGAGAGACACTAAAGACCCCTCCTTTGGAGTTGGCCCTGTCCCGAGAGAAGTTACGCTGTCCCTCGTCACTATACTGCGGGCTCCAAGCTAGGTTATCCAAGTTACTAAGTTTAGCCCCGTCCAACCAGGATAATGTGGTTGCACATGCATGTTAGGCTAGTTTAGCGGCACTTCGCTTTATTCCTAAAGTTGAAAAACCACCTTACACCATTTTATCCATCACAGCCACCTTATTTTCCATCATCATAATTTAATTATACCAATTTTTTATTTTTTTTAACAGAGAAAAGCGCACAAAGCGCCAACATTTTATTCAGCTCAATAATATCTTACAACGTGAAGTACATAGCCCTGGAAATTGAAATTGGAAAGGAGGAAAACTACAGGGCACGGCCTATTTTTATGAGTTGAAGCAAAACAACTAATGTCAGTTTCTATAGAACTTCTAAGAAACTGGTGAGCCACTAATTCCATCATGTCCTTCACATCTCTCTTCTTTCAAAACATTGTTTTCGAAAATATTCCTACCTCCAACTACACTATCAATTTTTTTTGTCAACATCACTCTTGGGCAATAAATGTCTCCCAATAGGTTTTATAAATAGTTTTGGAGAAGCTCCCAGCTTTGTCCCAAGTATGAGCATTGGGGTTATAAGGATTGGGTATCCTTTATCCTATATACCTATGAGAGTGATGCTTGCTAACTTATTTATCTCAACATGCAAGCATACGCCACATCACCATACAGTTATGAATCCGATAAGACTCACCTCAACATGCAATCATGCATGGGAAAAGACCCAGCACCACATGCAACCATGCATGGAAAAATATTTTAAATTCTATTATTCTACTTATATTCAATAAACATTTTACTAATATACATAATCAAATATAATCAGTTGTGTGTTTTTAACTTTGGTTCACGTGATATTAATCTAAATATTTCTATTCCACACAAACAAATTGTGTCGATTAATGTTCACGAATTTCCAAAATTGTTCCCAGATTAAAAAAATCATGAATTCAAAAAATGTTCATCAATTCAAAAAGATATTTTTATTTATTTAAAAAATTTCCTAAATTCGAAAAATGTTTGCGAATTTGGAAAAAATTTCCCAAATTTAAAAAATCATGAATTCAATTTTTTATGAATTTCAATTTTTTATGGATTTTAAAATAAGAAAAATGAAAAGAGAAAAAGAAAATAAAAAACTTAAAGCTGAAAGAAAAAGACATAAAAATGTTCACGAATTAGAAAATCAAAAGAAAAACGAAATGGAAGAAAGACATGATTCTTTTGAGAAAAAACCGGTTCAGGGAAGTTTCTAGAACATTCCCAAAACTGGCTGGAAAACGACCGAGAAAAGCCCCGTCATGAGCCGGCCCATGTAGGTGTGCGTTTCTTCCGTATCCACCGACCAGCATGTTAAATAGGATTTGCCATTTTATTAGCAGGTTAGTCCTCATGAAAATCAATGGTACTTAGAGATCACACTGCACATTTTCTGAACTATGCATGTTGTTGTGTTGGACAGTTGATGTACACGGCAGCAATGGTTATAAACATGAGTCCTCTTTGGCGTCTAAATAAAAATGTAACGCTCCTGTCAGTTCCTCGAAAATGAAATAGTTCATATATACTCCCACCATTTTGGAACAAAATCGAAGGATTTTGTATCGTCCGGCTAGTGAAGTTCCTGCGAAGCGAAATGAGGCAGCTCGATCGCGAGCTTTGAACCACCAAGGTTTCATTTCACGAACCAAGTCATATTGAACCGAGTGTTGCTGATGTTATGCTCTACTTCAGTAATCTAAACGCTCTTATATAGCTTTATAGAGGGAGTAACTCCCAATATCTGAAGCAATTGGGACTGGCTGGAACACGAAGTACTTGTAGCTCAGTAGTCGACATCATGGACGGCCAAAGAGAAAAGCTTAGCACGGGTGTGCGTACCTGCGCACGCAAGTATTCTCGATTTGCATAAATAAAATCCCCTTTGACTCGGCATATGCATTATGATTCTGGTTTTCTCCTTTTGAGGGATGGATGCCCATGGTCACGGCAAGTGGACGCCTCCTGATCAAAGTCAACCCACAAGCTAAGCTAAGCTAGGCAGCACTAAAAGGAAAAGGTTGCCTCATGCTTGCACGCTAATGCATGTACACTGCAGCACAACACAATTTTTTGAGCTGAAAACTGTAGTGGGGGTGGCTGCAATAACACGAGCATGGCAGATCGTGCCAGCCATGCATGTTAACGGGCACAGGTCGGGTCAAAATCTGATATCTGACCCCTGTATCCTGGAGGTGCCAAGCTTAACAATATGCTGGTAATCCTAGTAATTAATAGGCAGGTCGCGGTCGACAGTCATGTTGCTTATTACTGAAAGCATAACCATCCAACCTATAGTTTGATTCTTCAAATAGGCCACCCCAGTTGTTATGACGAGTATGTTTGGTAACTGCTTGAGGGAAGTTTCTTCCTCACTTGAAGCGCACATATGATTCGGTGTTTGTATATCCTTCTGGGTCTAGAGGACGCGGGATCTATATAGAGAGTTTGGGTGCAGCTGACCGGAAATGGCTGCAACGAATTTCTTGAACTGGATTTGATAACGATCCAATAACACGATTGCTGACTTGAGTCATTTGTCTTGTTACTACCGGATTATATTGAAGGTGTTGCTCCAATTTTTATTCTTTGTACTTTTATATGACTCTCTAGATGTTGGTTATTTTAAACTTAATAAAATGTGCTTGGTGACTGCTTCTGCAAATGACACTTAAAGATGGTTATTGATATCATTATTCCAACTCCTTTTTTCTTCAAAAAATTAGCCTCTACGTTGATTTCTATTATTGAAACCACCAATTTTCACAAATACTAAGTAAAGAAGACAAAAGAAGACATGAAGCTAGGTCACCAGGTCCTCATTACAAATACGGATATAATACGTAGATCATCACAAAACAACCTAGGTAGTGTTGAAATATAGGGTGGGCCTTGGGCCCATCTAACAATTTAAAAAAAATCTCTAAGGGCTCATGTGGGTTATATGACAATGGATGTGGTGAAATATTTAGTCTCATACCGCTAGTTGAAGAGGAGTTGGACCTTCTTATAAGAGATTCTCTTTCACATGCTATTGGATCTTAAGAAGAGAAGTGGTTCCTGCGCGCTCCTTCTTCGCCGCAACAGATCGCATCCGCCTTCACGCGCACCCGTCCCACTGTTTCTTCCTTTGCTTTGTTGCCACCAGTGATCCCATCCTGTCCACCGCGTACACGGTTGACGGGAGCGTCGTTTTCATCGTCGCCATGTCCACCGCCAGCGACACTGACCATCTCACCGCAGAGGAGACCACCGCTGTTGCCGCCGCGGTGGCGGTTTTTGCCTGACCTATTGGAGTGTATAACTCGCTTACCCCACTCTTGCTTATTTATGTGTCTATTGTTTGTGTAGTATGTGCTTAGCTGGATCGTAATCAACATGTTATTAATTCTGTCAATGTCATGCTCATGATTTATTCATGAATTACATTAATCAAAATATTGCTACTAATATACTCAACAGATAGCAGTAAATGAGCACTAAAGAGGCTGGGGGAGATGAACAAGCCATCAATGTTGGAGAATTAGCCTACGCCAGAAGTAATCCTAGGAGTCGTCGGAGCCCACCCATGCCTTCTGTTGTAGTCTTGTAAACCTCCGTCATAACATACTTGATCTTCATGACTCCTTCAATGTTTTTTTTTATTTTTTGCCTTTGGCTTGTCTGTAAGAATTGTCCAGTTGGTGAGGTAATGACAAAAGTTGAAGATCACTTTTTTTAATCATAACATGCTGCATTTCTGATTCATGATTGGAATATAAATACCTACAAAGTTGAACATATTGTATCTTACTCGAGTCCAATGAAAACAACATGCTTTTTTACTGGACCACCTATTCCTCAGCTGACTGTTTTTTTTTTCGGCCTATTTTGAACCGGGATTGATATCCAACGGATGTCCTTCATTTTCAACCTCTCGATACGCATTGTTCCTCTTCCTCCTTGCAACGACAATTCCTCTAGCCACAGCCCCGCCTCCGGCGATTTCCTATCTAAGCCCTCGTTGGCGATGCATCTCGAGCTCGACAGCTATCTAATGCGAAAACAAAAAGGCCCCCCACCCCACCTTCACCGGTCAACCCACATCCTTGCCTCCACCAACGAGGTCCTGGCGCGGCCTCATCTCACCCGCACGCTGTGGCCGGCGGCCTCGCCTCCATCTCGGCATCGGAGCGCCACACTATTCTATCTTCCCTGGAATCGACTGATCCAAGTTCGTTTTATCAGCAGCTAATAAATAGCAAACGCATCTTTTTATAAGTCAACTTTACTACCGGAATTGTTGTTTGTATGCCAATCCATTGGGAACGCTGCTATACACACGATGCCACGCAGACGATTTGTGGACGATGCTAAATTCAAGCCATGTGATGCACAGCAGCAGCACTGTTCTACGGTTGGATTTGACTGTCGGCTACACATCGTGTGTGCAGTTTCGTCTGCACAGCAATTTCGATCCATTGGCATGGGGGGGCACGGCGACCGATAAAAAGACGAGATCGAGGTCTCTCGAAGCAAAACTAGCATCTTTGCCCCCCAACTGCAGCAAACTCGATCGCAGCGTACGCGTCTCCTCGATCGCGTACACATGCGACGACATGCCGCCCGGACCCCGGTGCTACTCGCCTACGTACTACGAATACAATTCATGCTTGTCATGCCGCCAGATCCACGAATGCCGGTGGTCCAATGTGCATGCGGTCGATCGCTTGGGTTTAGCTCCAAGCCAGCCTGCGCTTTTGCATGCCCCGGCCCTTTCCTTCGTCCATTCGCATTATATATATGTACTTGGAGAAAACTTTAGCAAGTACTCCTACGTAGAATACTGTGCTGGCACACTGTATTGCACTTACTGCCATGGTTTAGCGAGGGTTCACGCTACGTGTTTGACATTTTGTGCGGGCGTCGTTGATTGATCATTCCCTTACCTTCTCGGGAGACGATCGAGCTGGGTTACTTAGCTTTGGAAGGTTATGAAAAATGCTGGGTTAAATATTACTAGGCTTGATTAATTCAAAATGCAGGTGGAGTAATAAGTACTCTAGGTGCTAGCTAATGTGCTTTGTCATGTTCTTTTTTAACACAGTACAAACGCAGATGTCGTGGGAACAATTCCGACAGTAGAAAGAGGTAGGATAAACGAGCATGATCTATCGAGATGGAAACAGGTGACACAATGTTTTTAACGAGTTCAGGTCTCTTGCGGTGCCCTATGTCTCATGCTCAAGAGAGGCTTTCTTTTATCTCAGCATGAACAAGGAGTTACATGGAGTTTTAGAGAGAGTTGGAAGAATGAAAGCGAGGACCCTGAGCTATGTGGCGGGGTGGCTTATATAGAATGCGCCACCCTCACCTCTTATGTTACAAAGTGGAGCATCAATGCCATTATCTTTAATGTCGCCCATTAAGATAATAATCAATTGCTCCATTCATTAGTGATGGCGCTTCAGATGCCTTGTATGACTGTTGGCCTTCGCGTATCCGAGTGAGCCATACGACTAACTAGTTGACGGTCATCCAAGTGGATGGTATGTTGATTGTCTGAGTGATGTTGGCCTGGATGTCGTCCGAGTAATGTTAACATAGATGTCATGTTTGGTAGTATGAAATTGATTCGGGCCCATCTGTCGTATGGACCCTATGCCTTATGATATTTTTGACCCTCTATGTGCCTGCCTATCTGTTATGTGTATCCCCAACAACAAACGCTCATACATATGCACATACACTCATCTCTATGAACGCACGCGCTCACACCCTCTCACTGTGAGCATCTCCAAGCGATTGAGCCGGCACATCATGTTGAGATTGACGAAGTAGCCACAGATGCATTCGTAGTCGACGGAAATGTATCCTCCCACTGAAGGTATAAGTACTTCTAGGGCTAATGTGCTTTGTCACGTTGCTAATTGCTACGATGATAGCTCTCTAACCTACCCTTCACGTCAAAATAGGGAGACGAAAGGGATGAAACAAATGTGACCAGTGAGGATCAGGCGGATGTACAAGACCTGTGTCAGAGTTTGGCACCAAAAAGAAATCCACATTCTGCAATTTTTTGTTTCTACAAGTTTTTTTATAGGCAAGGATAATTTGCATATCCCAAATTACCGCATAGTGTATATTTCGTCTCTCAACTAATTTTTGCGTAACCTTCACCCTAACTTATGAACACATGATGGCTTTCGTGAAAGTAGTAAAATACAGTCAAGGTCATGGTTTTTGCAACGTAACGAACACATGTGGCGATCGATCCTACACGGCATTGAACATTCTCCCCCCTTTCTCATCATCGCCTCTGCTTTCCTCTCTACTTTGCATGCCCATCACCTCTGTCTCTACCGCGCCTCCACTCCCCCCCCCCCACTACTACCACTCGCTTCCCTGCTACCTTCCTCCCTCCCCCGCTCAACAAGGAGGAAATGACTTGACCGGATATGTCGGGTAGAGGCATAGAGCGATGTGTCGAAGGCTAATCAGAGAGGGGCTTATGCACACTAAGCCATGGAGGAAGGATGCGAACATGGAGATGTAGTGGGTGACACCTGGATGCACGTTGATGGCACATGTATAACCTCGTTTATCGCATCATCGCTGCCTTAGAATAAAGTGGTCGTGCAAAGGTATCACCCGTTTGAAGATCAAGGCGATGGTACCGAAGATGCTAGAGGCGAAAGATCAAGGTGGTTGGGTTGCTTGTATACTATAGTTGTACAAAGAGAAGGGGGAGGGGGGAGAAAATGTTTTTTTTGCGTAGTAGGGGGGAGAAAATGAGAGGAGTAAAACCAGCTTTGATGTGTAGAATACCGCTTCCACCCTGCCACAACGTGAAGTCAACACCACTAATACCAGTGTCACGGACCAAATATATCCAATATTGTAAGTTTATGGTAAAAAAAATGGCAAAATTAGTTGAGAGGTGAAGCGAAACACTATTTTGTTAAGTTTGAGGGACGAATAGTACACTATTTGCAAAGTTGAGGGACGAAAAGTACACTTGTGGAAGTGTTTACTTACCATGTTGCATATGCTTGGAATGACAAGCTAGCTACCTGGAAAAAAAAACTAACTTAAGCATGCATGCATCCTTTGCTATCCATGTGAGGTGATCGATCGGGATCGGCGCCATTTTGTTCGTGCAGCTCTGGCTTAGCCAGCTTTGGTCACAATCGTCCTCGTGATGCATGCCGGCCCGGCCCAACGTACGTTCGCACTGCTTCGCCCATGATACGCGCACCGATCGCCATTGCTTATAAAAGGGGGAGAGCACGATGCATATCACAACCTAGCTAGACCCTCTCAAGTCCTCCACGCAGAGCATGATCGCTAACTAGAGTAGGCTAGTGCTCTGTTCTCGATCAGTACTCGTGTAGTAGCTTACTACTACTTACCTTTGATCCGTCCCATCTTCGTTTCTTCCTTCCTTTTGCCTTCTGAAAGCCCGTAACTGCTGTCTTGGCATTTTAATTAGTACCGCTTTTTTTAGCTTCTTCACCGAACGTATGTCCATGTGAAGATCGAGCTAGCCTTGTTGCTAGCAATTGGCCTGCGGGATCCAAGGTAATTAGTACTCCTCACAAGCATGTCCCTCCTGAACATGTTGCCTGTTCTTTCTTGGAAAAACATACGGTTGTGTACTACTAGTATGTTGCTTGTTCTTGTCTTAACCAGTGTGTCGCTTTGCTGAACTCCTACTGCATCCACTAAATCAGATGATGTTGCTGACCAATCAAGCAATTCAGCGCGCCTACGTACAGTAGCTTGCATGCTGTTTAAAGTAGCAGAGACTTTCATATTTGCATGCTAGCTAAGCAAGTCGGCAGCATAATTAAGTGAAGCCAGTAGCCGTGCAGTCTCAGTCTCGCAACTTCTTTTTCAAATCAGCAGGTTCCCGCCATCGATCGCCATGGGGATCACCCGCGCGCACATCGTCAAAAACGACTCCCTGGAGGACAGGCTGGGCGACTACGTCGGCGGCAAGCCCAGGCGCGCCTCGTTGGGGGCGGCGTCGAAGCACTCGTCGCGCCTCGTGGCGGCGCTCACCTGCCTCCAGCTCGCCTTCGCCATCTACGCCACCTTCCTGCTCTACTACATGAGCCCCGCCGTGGACCTCCGCGCCAAGCCCGACTTCGCCTGGGCCACCCGCATCGCGCAGCGCTGGAAGCAGACCATCATGTCCGACGGCGGCGGCGACCCGCTGTTGTCGCCGCTCCAGGTGTGCGAGCACGAGAGCATCGAGTTCGAGCAGAAGAAGTCCACCGACGCGCTCATGATCCGCCTCAAGCGCGAGCTCTACGACGACGTGCTCGCCTTCCAGCGCCGCTCCTTCGCCGCCGAGACGCTCCCCGAGCTCCTCCGCATGCGCTCCCGCTGGCCCTCGTCGCCGCCGTCCGACGAGGCGGGCCGGCCGCGGGTCACCGTCATCCTCAACCACTTCAAGCGCCGCACGCTGTGCGCGCAGCTCGACACGCTGCGGCGGCAGACGCTGCCGTTCCACCGCGCCTGGGTGCTCGCCTTCGGGAGCCCCAACGAGGCCTCGCTCCGGCGCATCGTCGAGAGCTACAACGACTCCCGCGTCAGCTTCGTCGCCTCCGGCTACGACTTCAAGTACTACGGCCGCTTCCAGATGGCGCTGCAGGCCGAGTCCGACTTCGTCTACGTCCTCGACGACGACATGATCCCCGGCACCCGCATGCTCGAGATCCTCTGCCACGTCGCCGGCACCGACAAGTACCGCAACGCCGTGCTCGGCAGCATCGGCCGCATCCTCCCCTTCCGGGCCAAGGACTTCACCTTCCCGAGCTACCGCAAGTTCCGCTCCCGGGAGGCCGGCCTCTACCTCCCCGACCCGGCCTACGACATCACCGTCGACCGCATCGTGCAGGTTGACTTCCTCTCCAGCTCATGGTTCCTCGCCACGGAGCTCGTCAAGACGCTCTTCATCGAGACGCCCTTCACCTTCATGACCGGCGAGGACCTCCACCTCAGCTACCAGCTGCAGAAGTACATGGGCGCCGGCTCCTTCGTGCTCCCCGTCGACCCCAAAGACAAGGAGACGTGGGGGGACAGCGAGCACCGTCTGGCCTACGTCTCCGAGACGACGGTC
This sequence comes from Triticum aestivum, assembly GCF_018294505.1. NCBI lineage: Eukaryota > Viridiplantae > Streptophyta > Magnoliopsida > Poales > Poaceae > Triticum > Triticum aestivum. The sequence continues at coordinate 695,484,152 of NC_057810.1, read as the reverse complement.
ATCTTTAAGGACATCGTGACCGTGCGGGACGAGCAGTGGTGGCGCGCGCTCACCTCCGGCTACGTCACCCAGTGGGCGGCCATGAACCCGCAGAAGGTGGACGCGCTCTTCTACGCGCACTCCCTCGGCGAGGTCAGGGCGCTGGCGCCGCTGCTCGAGAAGTTCCGCACCACCGCCGGCCGGAAGGCGTACCTCGTCGTGTCCGGAGGCGGGCACTGCCCCTGCGAGGAGGCCGCGGCCGTGCTCAAGTGGCCCAAGGTGGTGTGCAAGGAGCGGCGGTTCAAGGTGTTCGACTTGGCCCTCGGTGCGCTCTCCGGCCCGTCCCATTCCGAGGTGCCCGTGCTGCAGGCCGTCTACTCCAGCATGCGCGGCCTCGTCCGGATGCACAACCCCAGCGTCATCTTCGCCGTGGCCGACGTCGACGGTAAGGTCAAGGACGCGCTCCGCATGGCCGCCGAAGCCGCCGTCAACCAAACCGCACTCGTCCTCCTCCCCAGAAAGACCATCCCCAAGGTGCTCTGGATGGCCACCCTCCGCCCTGCCTCACTCCCAAGTAAGTACTCTCTCCGTCTTGTTTTATCTCCTCGTTGTATAAGATTTGTCAGAATTCAAACTTCATAAAATTTGAATAAATTTATTTTATTAAAAACATGAACACCTACAATATATAAGGTATATATAATAAGAACACTAATTCCATAATGCATCTAATAATATTGATTTAACATCATAAATATTATTAACATTGATTTAACATCGTAAATATTAATATATTTTTCCTATAAACATGGTCATATTTTTTATTGGAACAAAAACATGGTCATATTTATGAAATTTGACTTCAGACAAATCTTATAACACATCAAACTCCCTCTTTCTCATCGTCGTACCAATCATCTTCTACAATCATCTTCTATACAACCACTTACGTTGCAGACTGGAACAAGATGAGGATTTCGGTGAACATCATCACGCAGACGCGCGCGGGGTCCCTGGGGCGGCTGCTGAGCTCGCTGAAGAACGCCTACTACCTCGGCGACGAGGTGCCCATCAGCTTCAACATGGACAGCAAGGTGGACGCTGCGACGCTCAACACGGTGAACGCCTTCGCCTGGCCGCACGGTGGCAAGACGCTACGCCGCCGCATCATCCAGGGCGGCCTCATCCGCGCCGTCAGCGAGAGCTGGTACCCGGCCTCCGACGACGACTACGGCCTCCTCCTCGAGGACGACATCGAGGTGTCCCCCTACTACTACCTCTGGGTCAAGTACGCGCTGCTCGCCTACCGCTACGACCCCACCGTCTCCCTCCCGGAGCTCTCCTCCATCTCCCTCTACACGCCCCGCCTCGTCGAGGTCACCAAGGAGCGGCCGCGCTGGAACGCCACCGCCTTCTTCGGCGCCACCAAGCACGGCGCCAACACCCCCTACCTCCACCAGCTCCCCTGCAGCTGGGGCGCCGTCTTCTTCCCCAAGCACTGGCGCGAGTTCTACGCCTACATGGCCGCGCGCTTCACCGAGGACGCCAAGACCAACCCCGTGCAGATCCCGAGGTCGCGCACCAACGGCTGGCAGGCGTCCTGGAAGAAGTTCCTCATCGACATGATGTACCTGCGCGGCTACGTCAGCCTCTACCCCAACTTCCCCAACCAGACCAGCTTCTCCACCAACCACATGGAGCCCGGCGCCCACATCAGCGCCAAGGACAACAAGCTCAAGCACGACAAGGGCGACTTCGAGGTCCCGCTCGTCGCCGACGACTTCGCGCCGCTGCTGCCGGCCGGCAAGATGCCGCCCGCGTCCAAGCTGCCCGTGCTCAACCTCTTCAACCAGCCCGTGTCCATCAAGGGGCTCAAGGCCGCCGGGGCCAAGCTCCGGCAGGACGTCCTCAGCTGCGTCGCCACCCAGCTCGTCTCCGTTGACCACGTCACCGGCTTGCCCAAAAACTGCACCGCCTTCTGAGTTCTGTGATCGAGCTTCCCTCCTTCGACCCGGAAAAGAATTCTATGAGACCAGGTCTCACGGGTTAGCAGGTGAGACCCATCCTGATGGATGACACGTGGCATTCACAAATCACAAAGCATTTACCACACCCCCACCTGAAATCAGGGGAGGACAGATTAGATACTTTGTGATTTGTGAATGCCACGTGTCATCCATCAGGGCGGGTCTCACGTGCTTTATATGAGACCTGGTCTCATATAATTTTTTTCCCTTCGACCCCATTGCATAGCATAAACTATGGGCTGCACCGCATTCGCATGCATCCTCATCAGTCTCATCAAATTTATCTTCGTTTGGTCGATCGGCAGGCCCTATGTGCTGCATGCACATGTTGGTGTATTAATTCTTTTCGGTGCGCTCTACAATGAAGACATAGAGTCGTGCCAGCAACTTCTTTTTGATAATCTTGGTGTTTTAATTCTAGCTCTTTGGACTTCAAAAAAGAAAATTCTCGCACTTTGCTTGTTGATTCTTTTGACGAGAATAGCAGGAGCTCTGCCTTTGCATTGTAAGTAAGAGGGGGTCAGAATGTACAACATGTTGCCACCATGAGAGGTTGACAGGAAAAAACAAACACACACGCTGTAAACATCCACACACTCTGGCATGTATTTCGAATATAGTTATAACATAGGGTGACACAGAAGTAGCTCCAGTTTATCAATGTAATGTAGGCATGTATTTCGAATATAGTCATACGTGCTTATAAAAAAGAACTTGCATGACATCTTTTGTCCTACCCTCCCATGGCAGCGGGGTCCTAGTGAAAACTAAGGGATATTAAGGCATCCTTTTAATAGAGAACCGAACCAAAGCATTAACACATAGTGAATACATGAACTCCTCAAACTACGGTCATCATCGAGAAGTATCCCGATTATTGTCACTTCGGGGTTGTCCGATCATAACACATAATAGGTGACTATAGACTTGCAAAAAAGGATCAAGAACTCTCATATATTCATAAAAATATAATAGGTTCAGATTTGAAATCATGGCACTTGGGCCCTAGTGACAAGTATTAAGCATAGCAAAGTCATAGCAACATCAATCTCAAAACATAGTGGATAATAGTGATTAAACCCTAACAAAATTAACTTGATTACATGGTAAATCTCATCCAACCCATCACCGTCCAGCAAGCCTATGATGGAATTACTCACGCACGACGGTGAGCATCATGAAATTGGTGATGGAGGATGCTTGATGATGACGACGTCGATGAATCCCCCTCTTCGGAGCCCCGAACGGACTCCAGATCAGCCCTCCCGAGAGAGATTAGGGCTTGGCGGCGGCTCCGTATCGTAAAACTTGATGAAACTTTCTCTCTAATTTTTTCTCTCCGCAAAACGGAATATATAGAGTTGGAGTTGAGGTCGGTGGAGCATCAGGGGGCACACGAGACAGGGGGACGCGCCTAGGGGGAGGGGGTGCACCCCCACCCTCGTGGACAGGGTGTGGCCCCCCTAGCCTTGATTCTTTCGCCAGTATTTTTTATATTTTTCAAAAGTTATCTCCGTGGATTTTCAGGTCATTCCGATAACTTTTGTTTTTTGCACAATAAACAACACCATGGCAGTTCTGCTGAAAACAATGTCAGTCCGGGTTAGTTACATTCAAATCATGCAAGTTAGAGTCCAAAACAAGGGCAAAAGTGTTTGAAAAAGTAGATACATTGGAGACGTATCAACTCCCCCAAGCTTAAGCCTTTGCTTGTCCACAAGCAATTCAGTTGGCAAACTGAAAGTGATAAAAAAAAACTTTTACAAACTCTGTTTGCTCTTGTTGTTGTAAATATGTAAAGCCAGCATTCAAGTTATCAGCAAAGATTATGAACTAACCATATTCACACTTAGGTCTCATATTTACTCATATCAATGGCATAATCAACTAGCGAGCAATAATAATAAATCTCGAATGACAACACTTTCTCAAAACAATCATAATATGATATAACAAGATGGTATCTCGCTAGCCCTTTCTGAGACCGCAAAACATAAATGCAGAGCACCTTTAAAGATCAAAGACTGACTAAACATTGCAATTCATGGTAAAAGACATCCAGTTCCGCTGCAGACGTGGACGATACACCTTGCGGATGTCAGAGGGTGCCATTCTAGCTCTTTGGACTTCAAAAAAAGGAAAATTCTAGATCTTTGCTTGTTGATTCTTGCTATTTGCTACATCTTTCTACTTACTTGTCATTTGCATGCTACGCAACAAATTTGAATTTAATTTGATAATCCCTTATTCATCCCCTAGTAATTAGACATTGATCTTTCATGGTGCAACGGAGGGGTGTAGAGCATCTGCATCGACAAAGCCTCAAAGAAGTCGTAGATCATTAGAGGAGGGTCACCTTTTTTCCTGAAAAAGAGGTTGAAACCACTAGCCTCTGCATCATTGTAACGCACATATCCATTTTTATTAATTATTAAGCAAAGTGCACAACAAAGTCAATTTGAACAAAACTACAAGATATGAAATTAACATGCTCGTTTCCAAACCACACCGTGCAGATCTCCGTTATATTCATGCATGCATGAGTTTCAAACATCAGGATCTCTTATTTAAATATTTAAATTCAACTTTACATTGATTATGACCTCACCTATTCTTTTACACGCACACAGTAGTCTTCTCTTTATAATTATACCACTAACTTTCTTTCGTGCATGCATGCACACACACTACCAGCGGCATTATCTATCGCATGCATGCAATCTTTTTCTTCAGGTCGGTCTCCCATGAAGCCACACACCCACACACATCCCCCTATCCATCATACCGGGCAATCTTTATCTCTCACGCGTGCATGCGCAACGATTGATGTTCCTCTATGTATGTGTGTATATAGCTAGGTCTTTCATAGTTTTCCATACAAACCGATCAATCGATATATCCAGTGAGGTCTCACCCTCTTTCCCACGTCCACATCGATCAATCTATACCTCTCTATATAGGATTAACATAAATAGCTAATACACCCACAATAATTATATATCCAACGTCCCCCTCTCATCATCCATGCGTTCCGCTTCATCTCTCAGACGCATGCACAATGGCGAAGACAGGGGGCAGTAAGGGCCCTGCCCCCCCCCTAACATCACTATATATCGAGGCTAATATGAATGTGATCATTAGACAATTGCTGCTAAAAAAGGTTTAATTTCATGAATTGACCCTCCTCGTAAAGGATTAGCAATGCTTGGCCCCCTAGCTCATTTATTTTTCATGGCTCCGCCACTGCGTGCAACAGCGCACGTGTTCGCGCCCTCTCTCTAAATATCGATCTCGCAATTGTGCATTCCTTCATAGTCTCCCTCCACTCGGCCCCTCGCACCATCTTCTAGCCCCCCACCGAATTTTGCCACATGTACAATCTAGCAGACTGCATGGTTGAACTTAAGCATAATGCACAAACCTCAAAACAATAGTGGTTCTTTTTTGTTCTAGAATCTTCCGTATCATAACTGCCCAAACTTTTTTTCTAGTTGAATTGCCATTATTTATTTTTTACTTTATGCTTTACAACGCACAATTCCATGCATGCTAATCACTCTCTTCCAATTTATCTTCGTTTGGTCGATCGGCAGGCCCTGCATGCTGTGCACCTGTTGATGTATTGATTCTTTCTTTCAATGCGCTCTACAATGAAGACATAGAGTCGCGCCAACAACTTGAACTTTTTGATAATCTTGGTGTTTTAATTCTAGCTCTTTGGACATCAAAGATGAAAATTCTAGCTCTTTGCTTGTTGATTCTTGCTATTTGCTACATCTTGCTACTTGTCGTTTGCATGCTACGCAACAAATCTGAATTTATTTTGATAATCTCTTATCCATCCCCTAGTAGTTAGACATGATCTGTCAACCGAGGGAGTACTCCCTCCGCCCTCCGCCCCATAATATAAGAGACGGAGGGAGTACGTCTGATCTTAAATGTAAAACGCTTTTGTTGAATAGAGGATGTATTCGGTTTCATATTTTCTCTTCGTTTTTGTTTATCCACGAGAAAAAAATAGAAAAATAAGAAGGAAAAAGCAAGTCCAAAGTCGAAAGAAGATTATTTATTTTTTTGCCTGTCGCTCCTCTGACTCTCAAGTACGAGAGCGAGGCAGCCGAGTCAGGGAACAGGCCGCGCGAGGACAGGAAGCTGCCGCGGAGCGCAAGACCGCGCCGGCTAAGGTCGACGTCCGGCGGCCACGCTTCCGCCTTGCGCGGCCCACGGCCATCGTCACGACGCGCAGGGCAGCCCCATTCCCAAATTGACGCCAGAGTGAGTACCTAGGGTTTGCTGTCTTCTTTTCAGTCCTGTCATTCCCGTGTTAAATACCAAAATTACCGTATCGATTTTGTACAATTTTTGCTTCAAATTTGATTCAACCGGGATTAATCGGACTTGTCGTCTCGGTCCCAAAAGATTGGGCTTCGTTGCAATCTCTACTAGTACTACTAGTACTATAGTAGATCCAAACTTGACACATCATACATGAATGTTAGCTAGTTAGCAGGAGGCAGATTGAGAGATTTCTGATTACAAAGGAAGAAACTTCCAACACCAATGAAGAGATTTTCCCCGGCAAAAGAAAAAAAGCAGAGATTTCAGCTGGAAATATTGATTACTGTCCGCCCAACACAGTTTGTGTGGGGGAGGCCAAGTTGCTTTGGCATTGATGAAAGCAATAGGAAAACATAGCTATCAGCCCTTTATCTCTGAAGAAAAGTTTGGTTTGACACAACAGCTCAGGGCCTTTAACATCAATACATAGTGAAATTAACATAAGAAGATTCAGCAATTAGCTATCTAGATTTTCCAATGAAGAAAGATCCAAAACGAAAATAGCTGCGACAGAAATCTGAATTCATTTTATCGGAACTGCTGTAGACTTGCAGCTCTCAGCTGTTCACAGAGAAAAATGCTTCTTTTACAGCCATTACTTCGCTGTAAATTTCATGCATGCTTGGGCGATCTTTTGGTGACTCGACGGAGCATAACAGCCCAAGTTTAAGGAGTTGCAGAGCGCAGATATGCATCACTGTAGTTGGCTTGTATTCTTCTATTTTGGGGGTAACAGTATGCTGATCTCCAGTTTTTGGCATAAGGCTGGGGTGAAGAATGTGTTCAATCTCTGAAAGTGATGCATCCACATACTTCTGGAGTGTAAGGCCATCACTGAAGGCTTCATCAGTAGGTCTTTTCCCCGTTAGCATTTCTAGAAGTATGATGCCGTAACTGTAGACATCGCCCTCAGTTGAGATTTGACTGCCCATGCCATACTGTGCAACGATTGGAAACAAAAAGTTATATGACAAGCACTATAATAAAGTTATTATATAAAAAAACTCAATTCAGACTAGGTTTAGTTACCCACCAGGAGCAATGTATCCAATAGTTCCCCTTGGTCCAGATATGCTTGTTGAGTTGCTCTGAGCTTCAGATGAATAACCATGAATTAACCTTGCTAGCCCAAAATCACAGACATACGCAGTATCTTCATCATCAAACAGTATATTGCTTGGCTTCAAATCACAGTGCACCACTGGTGGGATGCATTGGTTATGAAGGTATTCCAGAGCAGACGCAATGTCAACTGCTATGCATATCACTGTCCCCAAACTCAAATCAGCATTCTTCTGGATCTTAGCATGAAGTCGATTTTCAAGGCTACCATTTGCCATATATTCAAATACCAGAGCTTTGAACTCATTCCCCATCAGATCGTAAGTTGAGCATGCAGTTATGACACTCACGAGATTTCGGTGCCGGATGTTCCGCAAAGCTTTGCACTCAGCAATAAAGCTATCCAATGCACCATACTGATTAAGTTTGAACACTTTAACAGCCACCAAGCTATCTTTTCCGTCCAACTGACCTTTATACACTATCCCGAATTGCCCAGAACCAACTATATTGGTTGGAGAAAAGCCATTCGTTGCTTTGCTTACATCATTATATGTTAGCCTTTTAAACTCCGCATATGTGTGGTCAATGGACTGACTTGACCTCCGCCTCTTCTTCTTTCTCAAAATATGGAAAACCAGGAAAACCAGCCCTAAGATCAAGGCCAATGCAACAACAGCTAGCAGGGCTGCCAACAATGGAACAATGAACTTGCGCTTTCTCTGAGATGCCGAGGTGGAGCACCTGGGCAAATCGTTGACTTGAACATTTGAACAAAGAAGTGCATTTCCTTGGACAGAAACACTACTTGTGTTAGCAAAGGCTCCACCTATCGGAACTGGCCCCTCAAAGTTATTGAAGGACATATTTAGGTATTGCAGCGAAGTAAACGTCTCAAGGAATTCTGGTATTGTACCGGATAAATTGTTTTGGGAGAAATCTAATGCTTTGACACCCTTGAGGCTTGCCAATGATTCTGGAATGCTTCCTTCTAGGAGGTTCCTGTCTAAGTTCAGTGCTTCCAACCGGATACATGCACCAAGTGCGGATGGGATTTTGCCTCTGAGTTTGTTGTGCGAAAGGTTCAAGGAGCCAAGGTTTATCAAGCTACCAATTTCTAGAGGTATGGAGTCTGTGAACTGGTTATGTGACAGGTCAAGTAACCAACTCAGTTGATTTAACTTGCTAAACACGCGCCCATTGATACTTCCGTTGAGGCCATTGCTGGAAAGGTTTAGCGCCACCAATTTCTGGCAGCCAGCTAAACTTGTAGGTATGCTTCCAATTAATTCATTTTCTTGTAAATAAAGTTCTGTCAACTGATTCAAGTTACCAATGGAAGATGGAATTTCTCCTGAGAACTTGTTCCGTGATAGGCTAAGAACAACCAGTTTGCTTAGCTGGCCAAGAATAGAAGGTATAGGCCCTGTGAAAATATTGTTATCAAGATAAAGTAGGGAAGTTTTAGACAGGTTCCCAATCTCCAAGGGAATAGTTCCAGATATGTAGTTTGACCGTAGAATCAAGTTAACCATACTTTTGGGCAGGGTTGCTACAGAACCAGGCGGCAAATTGCCATGTAGTTTGTTTCCGCCCAAGTTCACCTTTAGCAGCTGTGTACAGTTTGCCAAGGACGAGAAGAATGTCCAGTCTCCAGCTTCTAGCTGGTTTGAGTACAGCATTAGGACCTGCAAATTCGTCATGGAGCTGAAGGAAGGAACCACCCCACTCAGCAAATTGTTGCCGAGATATAGGAACTCCATGCTGGAGGCATTGGCTAGCGATGCAGGGATATCACCCTCAAAATGATTATTAGACATAATCAATGAATTTATGTTAGAAAGAGTGTTCCCCATATCGGAAGGAAGTGTTCCTCGAAGATTATTGTTGGCCAACCCAAGAAAGCTCAGCAAAGGTAAACTGTAAATGGACGGTGGCACTATCCCTGATAGATTGTTGTATGAGAGGTCAAGGAATTGCAGGCCTGATAGCTTGGATAAATCTGGGATGTTTCCCTGCAACTGGTTTTGCGCAATTAACAGACCAGCAAGCCGTGTGAGATTTCCTACTGAGGGCGGCACAGTTCCGGTTAGGCTATTCCCTGTTAAATCGAGGTAGTTGAGCTTTGAAGGGAAGTTTGTGAAAGGTGGAATTGATCCAGAAAGATTGTTCATCGAAACATGTATCTCTGTGATGGTTGAGCTGTTGAAAAGAGCTGCCGGTATGGCCCCAGAAAGACTGTTGTTTTGTAAAGAAAGGTAGCGAAGGGAGGAACAATTTGCCAAAAACAGCGGGATTTCTCCCTCGAGAAAGTTGTTGGCGAGACTGACAGACTCCAGAGCCGGTGAGCTCCCGAGTAGAGGTGGAATCTCACCAGAAAGTTTATTGCTGGACAAGTCTAGAGAGGATAGGTTGTGAAGCGTACCGAGTAGAGGTGGGATCACACCTCCAACAGAGTTGTTGCTCAGCGCCAAGACATCAAGGCTAGAGCATAAGGACAGCGATTCCGGGATCTCGCCGCTGAGCGCGTTGGAGCTGAGGTTGAGGTACCGGAGTCCAGAGAGCCGGCCAATCTCTGGTGGGAGATGGCCAGAGAGCTGGTTGTTCGGCAAGTGGATTCTCACCAGCGACGTGAGGTTGGACATGCAGAGCGGGATTTCGCCGGTGAGGCCCTGTGCCTCCATGTCCAAGGCCACCACCAGGGGTAGTTGTGGCTTCCCTGTGCACGAGACGCCGCACCAAGTGCAGAAATCTGGCGAGGTGGTGTTCCATGTGGTGATGGAGAGGCGAGACTTGAGGCAGAGCAGAGCGTCTCGGTTGTTGTCGGATTCATCAGCTAATGTTGTCAAAGACAAAGGATGCAAAACCGATGAGACAAGGATGGCTAACACTAATGCACAAGCCATCTGGTTGATATGCAATGTGAGCAACCATGGATCTTGGGCTGATTTGATTCTGGAAGAGCGGTAAATTGCCTTTTATAGAGGTCTGTTGCTGGATTATAGAAGCCTTTGGCTGATCGTTCTTGGTGCATACAAGTCTAGCTTTGTGTTCAGAGCTGAAACCTACAAACGTGTCGTTAACTTCTGGACCTACGGTTGGAGTTTCCTTGATGGAGTACCAGTTTTTTAGTTAGTCAATACATGTCCACATTGGGTGTGTGAAATTACTATGTAGTATAAACATGGACTATATCAGGTTGACTTGGATTATGCCATTTTGAGGTCACAGTCGTGCTACAGTTCCTATTAATTCCTATTGAAACGTTTTCGCACCAGGAGTGTGATATATGTAGTACATTTCAAACAACTTCTCTTCCTACTTATTGCCCCCAGTTTGGTAGATTTTGAGGGCAATGACACGTATGAAAATCCTGTGAGAAGTTCCTGTCCAACTTCGTTAGTAGACTGAAAACTAGTGTGATCATATCAAACTTTTGCAGTTTCTCTAACTTGTGCACACTGTCTTGCCTAAATAGTTGATGGAGAAAAATGGTCACAGGCAAAGTCCTTGCGCTGCCATCAGAACAGCATTTTCCAGTCAACACGATTGGTCTTTGAATAGATTTTTCTCTGCTACTTGTCTGTCTTATACAGTATAAATCACTGTTAAAAGTTATTGAAACTTCTTGTCGAAGTTATCGAAATATCAGTTTTCTCTGCTGTCTTTCCAGTCAAAGTTATTGAAAGTTCTTGTCTCGTAAATATGTTTTGAACTAGTCCTGGTACAGATCCTTTATTTAGACGGAGATGAAGCATAATGCCCAACCATAGTGAGTGCAACGGCCTTCATTTTCCCTCATAATGGATTGGAGGTACCTCTTGGTTCTTCGACTTGTTACAACCGGGATCATGCTGCTCATTTTCTTGCACCCGGCATCTTCGAGTATGTGCTCTGCCTTGCGATTCCACCATGTGCAACCTGTACCTCTCTTTGATATACAGTTTTGTTCACAGAAAATCGGGTTTTTTTATATGACAATCTCTATCTTCTACTTATATCTGTTCATTTTGCGGGAACTACCAGGACAAATAATCTCCCTACATCTCATGATGTCCTGATTAATTAGTTTGATCCCAGCAATGTTTTAATCCAAACTCATTTTCACCTGATACACTCTCATCAGCCATCAGGAATAGATCACCTTAGGTGTAATAATTGAAACCCTTTTTTGTTGCCGGTGAGCTAACATGGTGTTCAATTCCATTACAAAGTATTGGATGTACTATGCTCTTCTTCAAAAAAATTCGGTCTACTTACAACAGCAAGCTAGAAATTCAGGCCATTATCGCGAATATAGGTTGTCCCGTTTATAACCACATTGTATTTGTTTCTTGCAGATACTGAACCCAATTGTCCACCTTGTACTTGCTGCAGACCATGCAGCTGTGGTCATAACTGATTGTACATCGTTCCAGCAGTCTTCTTGGGATTACTGTTCCGCAGAAAGCCGACCACATCTCCTCTTTTTACGCCATATATATGTATTACTCGGTTGCACCGTAGTAAAACAAGATACTGTTGTAACGATGGATGCTGGTCTATTGAGTATTTACCTGGCCTAGGACTCGGAGCACTATGCCATAACTTGTAACGTTGAATGCTGGTCTCTATGTAACGATCTTACTACTATTCACAAGGGCATGATCAACGTGCTAAGCATGTACATATGCCCAAACCGGTGCCTAAATAGTGAGATAATTTCAGTTTCTTTGTCCTCTCGTCTCACTTTCTTTGATACAATCTTTAGTACATCAACAAAAGGCACACTATTTGGTAAAATATGTATTAAAATGCTCAATTAATCGAGAGAAAAATGAAATACATAAGATGCTTATTTTGGTGGAACCAATTTGTAAGCTTCGAAGGAAGTTATGTATTGCTAAGATCAGTTTGCGGTTGCTGAACTGTGTTGCGTTTTGCTTATTTTATAATGTATTTGTGAAAAAATTACCCACCAAAGTATGCAGAAACAGGTCAAACAATCACTAAAAAATTAGACAAAGGACTGGCAAACGGGATTGTCATAATCCACCATAACGCTAAACGCATCCTGATACTTAACACTGGTTGGGCTAGATGATTATAGGACTATTCTCTGGGCTAAAGAGCATCTCCAACAAGTCCCTTTTTCCCGTAACAAAAAGCTGGTTCAGAGTGAGTTGGACAAGAAAAAACTGCTCCAACAGGTCCGTAAGCACGATTTTTCTTTAGGAAACACCGTATAATCAGCTCAACTTCCCCTCCATCTAGGGTGTAGAAGGAATATAAAGGGAGATATTGTTCAATCGTTGATTGTATTGTTGAGCCTCATGGGCATATACATAGGAGTACAATAACCAACTTGAAGTACAAGACAATGCAGAATAAGATCCTATACTATACTATCATTCGTAATAATCATAATACTCAACATTTTCCTGCAGTCACAACGCTAGCGACGCAGACGGTGAGACTGGAGAAGAATCCGAAGGTAAGCCGACGGACCCCCCCCCCCCCCCTAGCCGTAAGTCCGTAATGGTCTATGGATCGCAGAAGTTGTGGCTGGAGTGGAAACCGACGCGGTTGCTCAAGCAAGGCGGTAGCCCTTTGTGACGATGCCGATGTAGCCAAGAGCGTAGGGTGGTGTAGCCGTGCTCGATGTCGAGGTAGTTGTCGTGGAGCCGCGGGCGCAAGGAGGCGCCACGTTAGTCATGGTCGCGGTGGTGTCGAGGTAGTGGTGGGCCAGGAAGAAGATGGTGTTGACGAGGCGTCGCCTCGGGTTTGCCAAGCCCGGGACACGGCGTGGACGCAGGCACGCATCAGTGTTGTCAGCACCACACATGCGTTAGATGGACGAAGTCGTTGACGAGGTGCCGCACCAATCTTGCCAGGCCTAGGAACACGTCGTAGACGAAGGCACACGTCAGTGTTGCCAGCACCGGGTATGCGTAGATAGGGACCTGCACAGTTGTACGCCATGTCGAGAGGGCTAGGTAAAGTATCAGCCGCATGTCACAAAATCATGCTATGCATCAGAATATGAGCTACCAAATACAGTATCAAAATTTAATGCAAGCATGGGAGAGAAAGAATGGGAGAAAAGGGGGGTTTTGCTTGCCTGGAAGCTCTGCGGTAAGTGGCTGGACGTCTGTAGCTAGCGTAGTCGTACTGAGTGGCATCGGCGTCGGTCTCGGGGTTTACCGGAGAAGAGGGGGAAGAAACAGTAAATATAAAGCACTCAGATGCAGCACAATGCATGACATGCTGATATGCTATGTTAGGGGTGACCTAATGCAGTGCTAGGTGTTATAGACAGAGCGGGAAAATACCCGGGAATATTTTCCCGACTCCAGGCATTTATCGGCCAGACAATACGAAGAGGAAGGTTCCATATTTGCTGTGTTGGGGGCATGTGGCGGGTATGTGGATGACGCATTCAGATTCATCTTATTTTTCAGATTATTTTTCATATATAAATTATTTTCATCCGAGTTACAGACTATTTTATATGATTTTTAAAGTTCTAATGATTTTGTGGAATTTCTGGAATTGATTTAAAATGCCCGAATTACTTTACGCACACATAAGTGGGCTAGCCCATTAGTATGACAATGGGCCAGGGTGTGTTGAGTCAACAATTGACTGATCAAACTGGAATGTGGGGCCCACTAGCACTACTAGAAAAAGGCCTACTAATGGCGCACCGGTTTTGCCTACTAATGGTGCACTACCGGTGCGCCATTAGTAGCACGCCATTAGAATTTTTTACTAATGGCGCACCACTGGTGCGCCATTAGTATCTGGTATACTAATGGCGCACCTGCCCGTGCGCCATTAGTATGTAACGTCATGCGCCATTAGTATGCCTCCCGGGGGACCATATATAACCATGTGCTTTGTCACATTAATGGCGCACTCTGCCACGATGCGCCATTAGTATCCTTTGGCATACTAATAGCGCACTCTGCCTTGATGCGCCATTAGTATGAATATTTGGGTTTTTTTTGCTTTTCTGATTTTTGCACAGGTTACAAAATATATTATTGGATAGAATATAGACAGCAGCACACAGCTACATCAGATTCATCGAATACAATAGAAGATTAGTCTCCGAATACAATTCATCATATTAGTCTCCGAATTCAAAAGACCGAACAAAGATAAAACATTACAAGTCTCAAGACCGCGAGTATTGAGTTTGTCTTCACATTACAAGTCGATATCGATCATATAAACTACCATCACATAAAAGAGAGTTGTGGTCATCACGATGAGCATCATCGCGATCAAACGGTCCTCATCCGGTTCCTCCAACGCTCCCTCCTCTCTCCTGCTAAATAGCGGGCATATCTAGATTCGGCCCCCGCCCTAGTGGTGTACCATTTGTAACTGTTACCGCTGAAACGGTGAACCTGTCTCCGACGCTCCTCCCAGTCATCGTAGACTTCGAGAACCTTACCCTTGTACACGACATACGACGGCATCTCTATGCACAAGCCAAACAACAGACAATACATAAGCAATATGTAAATACGCAACAAAAGGATCGAAAGAGAAAAGCAAGACATTAATAGCACGATTCATGGTCCTACTAATAAATAGCATCGATTACATCTAAGTTGAACGACTGTCCAAACCAAAGAGACATACGAATTCATTAAAGTTTAATTACAACATGAGCTAATCAATGTTTCAGAACTACACATCACTACTTTCGACTCGACTCATCGGACAGGAGCATGGATGAAGCCGCCGTGTGTCGTGATGGTCATGAAATCGCGGTCGTTGTCACCCTGCATTTGTAGCGTTTCATCTATCTCAATGTTGGACGGTTGATATCTGACGAAGAACTGCCCCGAGGTATGAAGGACATCTTGATGGATGATGTCCGCAAACTCCGACTGGATGCGAAAGAATTCTTGTCTGAGGTCCGCGTCCTGGACTGCCGACAAGCTCACGACCCAATCTTTGAGATTATCTGGTAGTAGAAGTTGATGATGGTCCCTTACGATCGCCCGCATGTGATGGAGGGTGTAGTAGGCATCCTTCTGACCGCCAGGCGGCTGCTTGACACAGCAGAACTTCGTATTGTGTGAGAACATGTGCTTGCCGTACTTACGAACTGCCCTGGTGAAGGTGCCTCCAGATTTGGCGTAGCCGGGGAGAACATCATCAAGAACTTTCTTGACATTTGTGTAGTCTATCTTGGAGTTACGGTTCGGGTCGAAATACGTGGCCATGGAATATTTCGGGCTTAAGAGGATGAGTGTGCAATGTGTGTCACTGCACAGAACACGGAATGTTAGAAAAAAAAGAACGATCAAAACCTAAGAAATCATATGTTACGGGGCGGTTAAGGGATGACTTACTCGGGAAAGTAAGCCACAAGGAAGTTATCCTTATCTGGGTTTGCCAGAATGACGCCTTCAAGGTGTGAACTCGCAACTTGGCGGTCCCCAACGCTGTTCAAGTGCTTGGCACGCATGTAGAAGGGGTCGACTATCACGATGTCCGGGGTCTTGTCTCTAATGATCCGCATCTCCATACTCAGCGAAAACAGCCGAACGAAGGTGTAGTGCAGCGGATGAAGGTTAAACATAGCAAAGATGTCATCAAACCGCAGGACGATCGTACCCCCGATGTCGCCATCCGCAAAGCCCTTGCCCTCTGGCACCTTGGCCACGAAAACCGGGTATGCCACATCATTCTCTCTCAGACGCCGCTTCTCCAAAGAAAGAACACTGTCGTGCAGACTCCGCATAGCACCGGTTGCAGCATTCAGCATATTTGGCGGTAGCATCGCCCTACCCGCCACATGCACCCTCCTCGAGATATCCTTAGGTGAAGGTGGCCCGTCCTGAGCACGGATCAAACTCGGTGCCGGCTGGCTCGCACCGGCGCCCTTGTTAGTCTTTCGTTTCCGTCCCTTCTTCTTGATCTCCTGTAATGGGCCCAAGTTCTGCTCACAGACCGCTTTCTTGAGCGTGTTGGGGCTGATAATATTTTACACCTCAGCTATCTGAGGCTCGGTGAAGGCGGGAGCTGGAGGCGTCTCCTGAGAACTGAACGGCAGACGACGCCTATTGCAATTGGATTTCTCTGCCGTACCAGCTAGATTGCGGTCGTCTTGGTTGGGTTCTTGAGAAAGAGGCCCGCAGAACTCGTCAGCGTACCCATGTTCGGCAAAGTACTTATCGACTTTGGTAAATGTACCGTCGTCGTTGTCGTCGTCGTCCGGATCCTGTGCCATAGGGCTGTCCGGATCCTGTGCCATAGGGATGTCCGACATAGGGATGTCCGGCAGGTCCGGTAGCGTTGCGGCGTTCTTGCCATGGCTTGGCGCCGACACGACTGGCGGTCTTGTCTGTGGGGTGGTGTCCCCCGCCCCCAAACGAATCTGGCTCTTCGGCCAAAGCAGCGGCCAGTTTACGCAGGCGCTGAGGGTCATCTCATCTTCTTCGTCGGCCCCAGCGGGTCGAACCGGAGGTAACAGCTCGTCGCAGCCTGGCAGCACCCGAACCACTTCAACCCTATACACTGTGGGTGGCATCGGATTACCGTGGAACATGCGGTTGCCCAGTTGAACGATTCTGCCCTTGGCAACATCGACCAACTCGGCGCCCACGAAGTGCAGAAGAGTGCAAGGAACGTCGGCGATGCCCTGCGAAAACATGTACAGGGCGTCAGGGATGCCCAGTCAAAGGCAAGGAGATGAAGTCATCGGCCGAGAGGCTTAGTTACCGTGATGCCGTCGAGCTCGGCTAATGTCGAGGCACCGCCAACGGCGGGCATGCAACTGACGGAGGGGGAGCTTGCTGGCGAGGTGCCGGCCGGCGTACACCCGGGTGCATTAAGCTCCAATGCCCGTGCCGGCGCCGGAGACACGAATACCGCCTCCACCGGAGACACCAATGGCGCCGCCGCCGGAGACACCAATGGCGCCGCCTGCGCGTTGTGCGAGTTGCTGGCCGTGAAGCTGGGAATCGAGGGAGGCCCCTGTTGGCCGCCCGCAATCCATGTCGTCAGCCCATGAATCAACGTAGGCACCATGGCGTTGAGCTTCGTTCCTAGTTGTTGTTCCACTTGCTCTTGGACAAGCTCCGGAATCCACGCCACTTGTGCCTTAAGTGCTTCAACCTCGCGCGTCTGGCTTTTCGAGCTGGCCTTTTTCTCCTTCCGCACACCAGCGGTATAGTATGACCCCCATTTTGTGGACAAGCCTTTGCCGGCCACACGACCAGCTGACGTCGGCTTAGTGAGCTTATCCTTGCTTTTCATTATGTTCAACGCCCTATTTAAAGGGCTGTCGAAAGGGGAGCTCTGAGACAACCCCGCGCTACTGCTTTCAGTTTCCTGCGAAAGGAACGTGAACCATTTAGAAATATTGGGGATTAGTTAGAGTGCAACCATATGGAGCTAATTACGCGGGGGTGTATTCCTTACCAGAACAAGCTCAAGCGCCCTGGTCTTCGGATCCGTGGTAAGCTCCTTTGTTATCGGGTCCTCCTTGTACCGGGCCCTGACATAGTTCCTGGTCTGCTTGTTACCGCTGTATTTCTCGAAGCGGGGTGGTAGGCCTTGCTCTTCTTTTCACAATCTTCTTGCCCTTCTTTTTCACAAATGGAGTTCTTCTGTGGAACGGACGTCCTTTAGGTAGGGTGGTCCTACTTCTTCTTGTGGTGTGTGCTGCTACTTCATCGTCGTCGTCATGTTCGATCTTCGGGTCGCCGTACTTGTCGAAGTCTTGCTCATTGGCTACTCCATCCATTCAGATGATCTTCCTTTTGCCTCTCCTCACGACAACACGACTGGGCTTTGGCGGGTTGGTAATGAAGAAGCATTGGTCCACTTGGGAAGCCAGTACCCATGGCTCATTTTTTGCGGTGACGTTTGCGCCCGCGGTTTTGGATTTGGCTTCGGGTATAACCATGGTGGTGAAATATCGGTCTTCTTTTAGGACGCTCTTGGCCCATCTAACATGGAACATCGGCACCTTCTCTCCAGCGTAGCTCAGCTCCCAGATCTCCTCGATCCTTCCGTAGTATCTGTCCTTGTCCTTACCGGTGTAGGATTCCATCGTTACCCCGGAGTTCTGATAACCATCGCTCTTCATGTCCTTGTCCTCGGTGTAGATTGTGTAGCCGTTGATATCATACGCCTCATAGGTCATCAGGTTGTGCTCGGCGCCCTGTGACAATGCGAATATGAGTTGTTCTTCCGCGGAAGAATCCTCATGTAAAGGGTACGACAGAAGCTTCTGCTTGAACCAACACATGAAACATGAGTTGTGCTCTTTGAGTATATCTCCGTCCGTCCTCTGTTGGCCTCGGTCATTGTACGTCTTCTCAATAAAGGTTTTGTGCTCTACCACCCAAGGATCGACCACGTCTATGTGTTGTAGCGCGACTAGGTTTGCTCTTTCAAAGTCGGCGAGTTGACCCTCGAAGTCGACATGCATTTCGCAGCGACCCTCACGGTGACCCCATCCAGCGAGCCTGCCGAGGTGCCTGTTGACGGGCAGACCAACGGGGTTCTCGATGCCTAGATAATTCGTGCAGTAGGAGATGCACTCTTCGGTCAGAAAGCCCCTGGCTATACTTCCCTCTGGACATGACATGTTCGGAACGTATCCTTTGATGACACCATTCATCCTTTCGAACGACATCATGCTGTGCAAGAACGTCGACCCGAGTTGGATGATATCCTCCACGATATGGACCAGCAGATGCACCATAACGTCGAAGAATGCGGGCGGGAAGTACATCTCAAGCTCGCATAGTATCACCACGATCTCTTCCTGTAGCCTTCTGAGTTGCCTCACGCCAATCGACTTCCGAGAGATGACGTCGAAAAAATTGCATAGGCCAAATAGCGTTTCACGGACGTGCGCGTCCATGATCCCACGGATTGCAACTGGAAGTATCTGCGTCA
This sequence comes from Triticum aestivum, assembly GCF_018294505.1. NCBI lineage: Eukaryota > Viridiplantae > Streptophyta > Magnoliopsida > Poales > Poaceae > Triticum > Triticum aestivum. The sequence continues at coordinate 695,464,833 of NC_057810.1, read as the reverse complement.
TCAGCACGTGACAGTCGTGAGACTTCATCCCGCTGAACTTCTGCTTCGCTGGGTCTAGGTATCTGCTTATCTTCCCCGCGTAACCGTAAGGAAGTTTTACTCCTAGGAGGCAGGTGAAAAACTGCTCGATCTCCTCCCGACTTAGAGTGAAGCATGCGGGAGGGTAGTCATTTCCGTTCTTCTTGACCTTTTTGCCTTTGTGACGACTTTCTGTGTCCTGCTTCGCCTCATCATCATCATCATCATCATCATCATCATCATCATCATCATCATTAGCGTGAAGCTCCTGCCTGATGCCCATTGATTTCAAGTCTGCCCTTGCTTTCGGCCCATCTTTGGTCCTCTCTGGCATGTTGAGCAGGGTACCAAGCAGACTCTCGTACACGTTCTTCGTGATATGCATGACATCAAGGCTGTGAGGCACACGGTGGATCTTCCAGTATGGCAAGTCCCAGAAAACAGACCTCGTTTTCCACACCTTCAGCAGCGGCTCTGGCGCCTTTTGCTTGTTTCCCGGCAGTGGGTAGTCTTTCCAATTTTTCAACAGCTCGTCTATTTCCTCGCCGCTCCTCGTACACGGGCGTTTTCGGGGTTCGGTTTCACCATCGAACAGATCCTTGCGTTTCCTCCACGGGTCATCGTCGCGAAGCCACCTTCGATGTCCCATGAACACAGTTTTCGAAGACCCGGGATCTCTATCTAGCTGGCGATACGTTGTGTCATCCATGCACCTTACGCATCCAGAAAATCTGTGGACTACCTGCCCCGTGAGATATCCGTAACCAAGATAGTCATGCACCGTCGTGAGCAGTGCGGCTCTCATAGGGAAATATTCTTTCTCTGCGGCATCCCACGTATTGGCTGGCGTTTTCCACAACGTGTCTAGCTCCTCCTTCAGCAGCCCCAGATATAGATTGATGTCGTTCCCTGGTTGTTTCAGCCCTTCAATTAGTATACTCATGTGAATGTACTTCCTCTTCATGCACAACCAGGGGGGAAGGTTGTACATCCACACAAACACAGGCCAGGTGCTATGTGTGCTACTCTGGCTGCCAAACGGATTGACTCCATCGGTGCTTGCGCCCAACACGATGTTCCTTGGATCCTTCCCAAATTCTGGGTATTCGAAGTTCAACGCTTGCCACTGGCTCGCATCCTTAGGGTGACTCAGCATCTTGTCTTTTTTATTTATCTCCGGATCATTTCCGTCATCTTCCCGCTTCTTCTCCTCCCTATCCGCGTGCCAACGCAGGAGCTTTGCTACCTTAGGGTCCGCGAAATACCACTGCAGACGAGGAGTGATCGGAAAGTACCACACTGATTTTCGAGGAGCTTTCTTCCTCTTCTTGTATCGAGTGACGCCGCACACCGGACATATGGTAGACTCCGCGTGCTCGTCCCGATAAATGATGCAATTGTTCATGCACACATGGTATTTCACGTGCGGTAAATCCAAAGGACACACGATTTTCTTCGCCTCCTCGAAACTGGTCGGGCACTTGTTCCCCTTGGGAAGACGTTCGTGCCAGAATGACATGTTCTTGTCGAAGCATGCGTCGGTCATTTTGTGTTTTACCTTCATCTCCAGAGCCATGAGCGTTACTTTCAGGCGGGTATCCTCGGGCCTGCATCCTTCATACAATGGAGTAACAGCGTCTATCTCCAGTTGATCCAGCTTGGCTTTCTCTTGGGCGGCAGCTCTTGCGTTATCCGTCTGCTTGTGAAGCAGCTCTTGAATATGAGGGTCCTGCACCCAGCCTCCATCGTCGTCTGCTCCAGCATCTTCATCTTCATGATCATGCCCTTTGTCTTGATCTTCCTCATCATCATGTACGACATCTTCTACATGATGATTGTGTACATCATCACCGTCGTGATCATGTCCTGGAGATTCTTCGTCTTCTCGCCCGCCCTCGCCGCGGTGGTTGTCTTGTTGCCCTTCCTCATTTCTTGCCCGGCCCCCATGGACGACTTCATAGTCATCTTCATCACCTTGCCACCGATAGCCATCCATGAAACCACGCAAGAGCAAGTGGTCCCGCACCTGCCCGGAATCCGGGTCCGCAATAAGGCTCTTCAGCTTGCATCTTCGACACGGATATCTTATCTCCGTCTCGTTCTTTTGAAGCATCTCAGCCTTCGCGGAGCTCAAAAACCTATTCACGATGCCTTCGGTCATCGTGCGGACCATGGTCGCCTGCGGGGTAGAGCAAAACGATATTTTAGAACCAAGAATTTTTTTGGCATGACCTTCCCTAAAAATAGGACCAAAAAGAATGCATAGTGCCAAAATTCTCGCCGAAACGGAAATGAATCAACATTCCGGCAAAATATTGGCAAACACAAACATATATGCAACACCACAAACACAAGCAACACCACAAACATACATAGATCTAGCTAGGCCACAAAAAGTGCATGTGCACGTTGTTGGAGCGAGTTAGGGAGAAAAAAAGTAGATCTACATCATGAAGATAGCTTTCCCCTTACTTACCTATCAAAAAAAGGTGATTTCACCACTTAATTTTGATGAATCTATGGTGGAAATGAGGTGAGGAGGAGGAGGCAGCCGAGACAAGCTTGGAGGAGGAGGTGGAGAGAATGAAGTGGGGAAAGTGAGTGGGTAGGTGGGCTGTCCAAAATATCTTGTTCGTCCCAGGTTACTAATGGCGCACCATCACAAACTAATGGCGCACCGGCAGGTGGTGCGCCATTAGTACTTTTTGCAGAAAAGTAAAAAAAACATATGTATACTAATGGCGCACTGTGGAAAAGTGCGCCATTACTAGTTTAAACTAGTAATGGCGCACTTTGGCATAGTGCGCCATTAGTAGGTTTGCAAAAAAGTAAAAAAAATATACTAATGGCGCACTGTATTGGTCGTGCGCCATTACTAGTTCTAACTAGTAATGGCGCACTTTGCCGTCCATGCGCCATTAGTTTGTATGGAAAAATGGGAAAAAATCAATAGTAGTGGCGCACCGTGAGCACGGTGCGCCATTAGTGTCTTCCACACAAATGGCGCACGAGCAACCGGTGCGCCATTAGTATATAGTAGTGGCGCACTACTTACCTGGTGCGCCATTAGAATCAGTCCTATCTATAGCCCTTTTCCTAGTAGTGTAGTCATAGGGGCATTTATTTAACCAATTGATTTAATCCTTTTTGTTAGCGGTAGGGCCGAGTGGTCAATGGGTGATGACCCATATGTATAGTGGACCAACCATAGTCCTTTTGATAAGTAAGAGTGTCGAACCCAACAAGGATCAGAACAAAATGAAAAGCAGTTTTTCAACAAGATATTTTCTGGAAGCACTGAAATTATCGGTAACAGGTAGTTTGACAGCAATGTATTTTGTAACAAGTAACTATGGTAACAATAGGTGCAGGTAGCCCAATCCTTTTTGTAACAAAGGACAGGCCGGAACAATCTCTTATTATAATAAGTAAAATGTTCTCGAGGACACACGGTAATTTCATCTAGTCACTTTCATCATGTTAGTTTGGTTCGTGTTCGCTACTTTGGTAATTTTGTATGTTGGTGGATGATGTCTCTTGAAGCTACGTCGGTATTTTCCCAAAGAGGAAGGGATGATGTAGCACAACAGCAGTAGGTATTACCTAAAGGAAATATGCCCTAGAGGCAATAATAAAGTTATTATTTATTATTCATGCTAGAAATGTATTAGCCGGAAACTTAGTACATGTGTGAATACATAGACAAACATAATGTCACTAGTATGCCTCTACTTGACTAGCTCGTTGAATCAAAGATGGTTAAGTTTCCTAGCCATAGACATGAGTTGTCATTTGATTAACGGGATCACATCATTAGAGAATGATGTGATTGACTTGACCCATTCCGTTAGCTTAGCACTTGATCGTTTAGTATGTTGCTATTGCTTTATTCATGACTTATACATGTTCCTACAACTATGAGATTATGCAACTCCCGTTTACAGGAGGAACACTTTGTGTGCTACCAAACGTCACAATGTAACTGGGTGATAATAAAGGAGCTCTACAGGTGTCTCCGAAGGTACATGTTGCTATTGCTTTCTTCATGACTTATACATGTTCCTACAACTATGAGATTATGCAACTCCCGTTTACCACGTCACAACATAACTGGGTGATTATAAAGGATCCCTACAGGTGTCTCCGAAGGTACATGTTGAGTTGGCGTATTTCGAGATTAGGATTTGTCACTCCGATTGTCGGAGAGGTATCTCTAGGCCCTCTCGGTAATGTACATCACTATAAGCCTTGCAAGCAATGTAGCTAATGAGTTAGTTGCGGGATGATGCATTACATAACGAGTAAAGAGACTTGCCGGTAATGAGATTGAACTAGGTATTGAGATACCGACGATCGAATCTCGGGCAAGTAACATACCGATGACAATGGGAACAACATATGTTGTTATGCGGTTTGACCGATAAAGATCTTCGTAGAATATGTAGGAGCCAATATGAGCATCCCGGTTCCGCTATTGGTTATTGACCGGAGACGTGTCTCGGTCATGTCTACATAGTTCTCGAACCCGTAGGGTCCGCACGCTTAAAGTTAGATGACAGTTATATTATGAGTTTATATGTTTTGATGTACCGAAGGTAGTTCGGAGTCTCGGATGTGATCATGGACATGACGAGGAGTCTCGAAATGGTCGAGACGTAAAGATCGATATATTGGACGACTATGTTCGGACACCGGAATGGTTCCGGGAGGTTTCGGACATTTATTGGAGTACCGAGGGTTACCGGACCCCCCCGGGAAGCTATTGGGTGGAAAGGAGAGAGGAAGGTCAGGAGGTGGCGCGTGGCCCCCCTTGCCCCAATCCGAATTGGGAAAGGGAAGAGGGTGGCGGCCCCCCTTCTCCTTCCTTCTCTCCACCTCCTCCTTCCCCCTTCTCCTACTTGGAATAGGAAAGGTGGGGCCAAACCTACTTGGAGTAGGATTGCACCCCCTTGGGCGCGCCTCTCCCCTTGGTCGGCCCTCTCCTCCTTCCCCCCCTTTATATACGAAGGAGGGGGCACCCCATAGACACAACAATTGATCCCTTGGATCTCTTAGCCGTGTGCGGTGCCCCCTCCACCATAATCCACCTTGATAATATCGTAGCGGTGCTTAGGCGAAGCCCTGCGTCGGTAGAACACCATCATCGTCACCACACCGTAGTGCTTACGTAACTCTCCCTCAAAGCTCGGCTGGATCGGAGTTCGAGGGACGTCATCGAGCTGAACGTCTGCTGAACTCGGAGGTGCCGGGCGTTCAATACTTGTCGGGGAAACTGATCCACGAACACCTATGGGACCGGCGGACCGAGCCCCTTTCGGTTCGGCGGGGGACGGAGATCGCACGAAGAGCGGATCGAGGCGAAGCACACGAGCTGTTTACCCAGCTTCGGAGCTCTCAGGAGAGATAATACTCCTACTGCTGCTTGTCTGATTGTATTCTGTTCTTGCTCAAGAGAGCTAAGTGTTTTTCTGTCCTCCGAACCTTCGAACCCCCTCTACATTGCGCATGGGCCTCCTTTTATATGCTCAAGGGGTCACCGACAGGTGGCAACGCAGACGAGGGCAAAAACGTAAAAGGAGTTGTGGTTGGCACAGCTACCTGTACAGTGTATCCTACCTAACCCTGACGGCAGGGGACAAAGGCATTAAATGCCCGTCTGTGTCGCCCAAACAGTGCAGAAAAGGACCGTCAGGGACGCCACCGCTCGCCACGATGGCGATCTTGTCAGCGCCGCTTGCCACCACGCATCGCTAGCTGCACAGCCTCTCGCCACGCGCGCCTGAGAAGGCCTCAGGGCGACACGTTGGTGGATGTGCTGGAGCGCGGGTACAGGGTGGTTACTTGCCGCGGCAAGCGCCTTGCCGCGGTCATTGTCTTGTCGCGCCTGGAAGCTTGTCGCTCACCGGGCCTTGCCGGGACGCGTGGCGCGTCGCGGCAAGTTCCTTGAGATGCCTTGGTTGGCCTTCCCGGCAAGCTCCTCTTGCCGGGGCCTTGTCTCCTTGGCTTGAATACTTTGTTCTTGAATGGCTCCAAAGGAGCCACGGAGGATCTTGGCGGTCGTCCGGCAAGCTTTGCCGCGGGGTGCTGCAACTGCCCGTGCACAAGTTCGGGATACTAGGGTACCCCTACTCTAGTACACCGACAGGAGCCCTCGGGCCTGGGCCACACACGGTGCCGAGCGCCTGTTGGGCTAGGCCCAAAACAAGGCACGGGCACGTGCAGCCTGGGTTACGCCGAATCTCACTCTGTATCCACCGCGCCCTCCCCAACGGCACGCGTCGAATGTGGCGTCGTGGGAGAGATCGTGGGTGGTTTCTTTATTCGGAAGGGCGAAACGTCCACCCCCTCCCTCTTTATAAGCAGGGGAAACAGGGGCAGTTCGTCCACCTCGCCGGTTACTACTCCAATCTTCAGAAATCTCCGCTGCTCCCCCTTCTTCCCAAAGTCGAAAGAGAGCAACGCTCCGCCCCCCATTGCCACCAGCGCCACCGACACTGCCGATCTCCCCCGCCACCTCCGCCATGGCTCCGAAAGCCGACAAGGGGAAGGGCGTGAAGTCAGCCGAGGCCATCTTCCCCCCTCAGCTCGACGCGAAGGAGCTGAGGGAGTACTACTACCTCTTCTGGTCGACGGAGACGCGCGCGCATCCGCGCACGAGGGTACTCTCAGCCGCCGCTTCGAGACTGGCTCCGAACGGGTACCCATTCTTCGCGCTGTTCTTCTATTGCGGGCTCTGCCCGCCCTTCTCTGAATTCTTCTGTGATATCATGAACACCTACGGGTTCCGCCTCCTTGATTTCACCCCCAACGCCGTTCTGACCATGGCAGTTTTCGCACATCTCTGCGAAAACTTTGTCGGAGTCCACCCAAACGTAGCCCTTTTCTGCCACTTCTTTATGCCCCGAGTCGAGAGAGGAGAGCCCCTTGCCGGTGGAATCGCCTGGATCTCGAGGGTCGGCAAGAAGGAAGCTTATCTGGAGGGAGAGCTCCGCAGCAAGTGGGAGGAGTGGAGAGCAGATTGGTGCTGGATCGTCGAGGAGAACCCGCAGCCATTCACCGCCCGGCACCAAACCCCGATAGTACGCGGCAACGATTGGAGCAACGTGGCCCCGGAGGATGACAGGCTGAAGATTGCCGTCACCCGAATCTTGCGCCTTAGGCTTGCCGGACTCACCGTAGGCGCCGTTGGCGCAGATTTCCTTCGCCGTCGCATCGCCCCCCTTCAGGAGAGGAGGAGGCCTGCCTGGGAGTTCCAGAACTCGGCGGATATCATGAGGCTGCGCCCAGGCCTCAACTTCAACTTCACTGTCTTGGAGCTCGACGCGATGCTTCTGGAGCTGTTCAAGCGCGATCCCCAACACCCGTTCATGCTACAGAGGAGCGTCGTTTCGCTGTGCAACAATTCCTCGCTCGACCGCATCCGTGCAATGATGCCACTGTGCGATTCGCATGGAATTGTTCCAACTTGGCAAGAGCCTGCGGACGATGTCGTGCAGGAGTTCTTCGACAGCTTGGTAGAAGTGCCGGTCCGCCCCGACGAGCAGAAGAGCCTCACCCGTGACACCACCGACGCGGAGATGCAGCGCATCGCCACTAGGCTGGAGGAGGAGGCGGCAGCAGCTGCCGCGGGTGAATTTGGATTCACCTTGGAGGAGGCGGAGGCAGCAGAGGCGGCAAGCCTTGCCGAGCGAGAAGAGCTTGTCGGCGAGGAAGAACTTGTCGGGCCTGAATCTGAGTCGAGCGAGCCCGCCGAGGGCGCGGGCGACCCATTGCAGATCGGCTCCTCCTCCTCTCCACCTTCAGCCAACTCGCCACAAGCGGAGCCCCCAGCTCCACCAAGAAGGCGTCTCCGCAGGGCCGGGGACGTGGCGGGGCGGCAGACGAGTCAACAGCCGCCGCAGCGCGCGACGCGCTCGACCGCGGCAAGCACTGTTGCCGCGGGAGCACCTCACGCCGCTGCGGCAACTGGATCGGGGCCTTCCCGGTCCACCGCCACTGCCCCTGCCAAGCGGACAAGGGAGCCTTCTCCTCTGCCTCGTCACACTGGAGGCGAGCCGGACTTCGATCTCTCCGCGCTCAGCTCCGATGACGAAGAAGAAGAGTAAGATCCTTCGCTGTATTTGTAATTCTTCAATTCTTGATGTGCGTCTTGTATCTGATTTGCTTTACTCTGAACTCATCCCTTTTCAGGACTCTGGCCCAGAGAGCGGCGAAGAGAGCCAAGGTCCCGGTGATTGTCATCGAGGACGAACCCACCGCGACAGCAGAGGACGCGCCTGAGACCACCTTGCCGGACCCGACAATTCTTCCCCAAAGCAGCCCCCAGCGCAGCCCCCAGCGTAAGTGTATGGTTTACTTCATGCTGTCAAGCGCGCATGGGTGTTCTTCTTTTGCTGATATCTGTCTGTTGGTTTGTGTAGGAGCAGAGCAGCCTCATCAGGAGTGCCCTGACGCCGCTCCCGAAATGCCATCTGCTTCAACTACGCCGCCAAGGGAGGATTCCCCGGCAAGGGAGCGTTCTCCGGCAAGGGAGAACTCTCCGGCAAGGGACAGTTCTCCGGCAAGGGACAGCACCAGCGATCCCCTGGTGGCGGAGACCGCAGCTGCAGATCCAGGTAATCTTCTCGCCTGAAAACTTCCCTTGGGTTCTTCTTCTTCTGATTTCCTTTTTGAATATTTTCTTGACCTTTCTTCCCTCTTCGGTCGTTAGATCCACCTGCCACGGAGCCAATGGAAACCGAGGCCGCCGGCGAGGAGAACGCGCGCGACAACAATGACGATGCTGCCGCCACCGAAGAAGAGGCCGGCGCTGATGATCCCGCCGGCGAAGAGGCTGCCAAGGCTGCCGCCGCGGAAGCTGGCGAGGAATCTGGCGATCGCACTGACGGCCCCGAGGTCGCAGGAGCGCCAGGCGCTGCACCGATCGCCGATCCCTCCGCCGCTGCCGCAGTGCCGGGCTCCGAAGAGCCCCAGCTCGGCGCCTATTTGAAGGCCGGCGATGGCGTCTTCATCAAGCTCCCCTGGGCGTCGAGATCCAGGGCGCCGGTCGAAGGAGAAACCTTTGACGAAGAGGTGCTCGCCTCCGCTGGGCTGGCGCTTGTCGATGCACCAAGCAGCAGCAGCAACGAGCCTGAGGAGGAGCAGCTACTGCGGAAGCTGCTGTCTCTTTACCGCGCCCGACAAGCCAAGCTGGCATCTCGAGAGGCACTTGTCGCGAAGGCGGGAGTGGACATTGAGAAGCGTGTAGAGGAGCTCCGGGGTCTCAGGCAGGAGGCTCTCCGGTCTCTGGCGGAGGAGCGGGAGCAACTTCTCGAGGAGCGGAAAGCCTTCCTCCTCAAGAAGGCTGAAGTTGAAGAGAAGCAACGGCTTGTCGCCGAGAATCTATTTGCGCAAGAAGGAGAGTTGGCGTAGCGCAAGGTGAACCTTGATAGCCACGAGGAGGAGCTTGCCGCGCGGGAGCAAGCAATTGGCGGGGCCCTCAAGGAAGCAAAGGATGCTGCCGCAGCTGCCGAGGCCGCCAAGAAGGAGCTGGAAACAAAGGTGGCGCAGCTGGAAGCAGATCTCAGGGTGAGCGGCGAGGAGCTCGCCGCGCTCAAGCGTGAGCGTGAGAAGGATGCTGCCGCTCATGGTGAGCTGCAGGGTCTTCTTGCTGAGAGGAGCAAGGAGTTCAGCGCCGCCAAGGATTCCAATGCAGATCTCGAATTGAAGCTGTCCACTTTGATTCAGACGCTGGACGGCACCAGGGAGCGGGAGGTGGCCTTGTCGGAGAAAATCAAGGCCGACGAGGCGCTGCTGGCAAATGCTGCTGCCGCCCACGACGCTTTCAGGGAGACTGTGGAGCACTGGACTGAGGGTCTTGTGGATCTTGCCGCCACCATCGACGGAGAGCTGGCGCAGCTGGGGATGGAGGATCTCGGATACCCCTCCGACGAGCACCTCCAACTCAGCGCCAAGCTCAGCTTGTTCTTCAAAGGCGTGGCAACGGCCCTCCAGCGACTCCGGGAGAAGATCCCAAAGCAGCTGGCCGACGAGTCGCGCAAGATCTGCGCAGGGGCTCTCCAGAAGGTGCTGATGAAAGTGGCCTTCCGCAACCCAGGCCTGAACCTCTCCAACGTCCTCAAGTCCTTGCTGCCGGATGCTGACCTGGAAGCGCTCAAGGCCCTTGTCGCACCCATTGTGGACAAGGTGAGCGGGATCAAGAGGGTTGAGGGCGATCGCGTAGATTAGGCCGCCCGTTTTCTCTTTCTCTTTGTCGCTGCTGATCATGTTATGGGATTAATCCATTAGAGCTGCGACAATCTATCTTGTAATTTAACTCTGTTTTGGGTAGAGATTGCTATGTTATTTCCTTTACTTGATTCCTTCCTTTGTATGTTTTCGCCCTACGCTTTTAGGGAACTTGTCGGTGCAGGCGCCTTAGCCGCGAGCGCTGAGTGCGGGACGTCAGCAGCCTGCTGGCGGTGCCGCTACCGACAAGAAACCTTGTTGCGACTAGTCGCAGCTCACTTAAATCATTGAGCGGACTCGAAACGAAGTAAGGGCGCAACTAGCTACGAGTTGGTTCCTCCGCGCACAGGTTTTCCATACAAAGCACGGTCGTTCAAGGAAGATAACTTAAAAAATTTAAAACTGATTGCTCAAACTTTGGCAACTTAGCTTTTCTGTCGTTTGCTTTCCGGTAAGCTTCCTCGAACGATGCTTGACCCACACCATTATCTTCTCCTTCCCTCCCGGCAAACTTGTGTGCGAGGGAACCTTCGTTTCCTTTTTGAGAAAAAGAAAGAAGAGACAATAAAGATATGGAGCCTTATGGCTCGTTATTGCTTACCGGGGGTAGGTGCTGCACAAAGTGTCAGATAACGCATGCAAATATAAAGTAAAAAGCATGAAATCAACAAGATGTGCGGAGCACATGAGCTTTACTTATGCACGGGGTCTGCGCCCGGATTTGTACAAAGGATTCCATGCAACATCGGCAAGACTTGTACGAAAGGTGGTTGCCGGAACAAGTTCCGGCAACCGCGCCCCTATGGGTAAAACTTACGAAGATGCTCAATGTTCTAGGAGTTGCTCACCGGAATGCCATCTTCGGTCTCAAGGCGGACAGCGCCGGGCCTAGTGACTCGTTTCACCCGATAAGGGCCTTCCCACTTCGGCGTCAACTTGTTGGAATTCTTGGCGGACTGAATGCGCTGAAGAACAAGGTCACCTTCCTCGAAACTTCTGGCATTAACTTTGCGGCTATGGTTGCGGCGCAAAGCTTGCTGGTATCGAGCAGCTCGTACAGCAGCCTGAAGACGGTCCTCCTCAAGGAGCATCGCGTCATCTTGTCGCAGCTGCTCTTCCTCAAGCTCATCATAAGCGAGCACTCGAGGTGACCCATATACGAGTTCCGTGGGGAGAACTGCCTCTGCTCCATAGACTAGAGCGAAAGGTGTCTGGCCAGTGGCTCGATTTGGCGTCGTTCTGATCGACCAAAGAACCACCGGCAGCTCCTCAATCCAGTTCTTTCCGCACTTGTGTAGCCTGTCGAAAGTCCTGATCTTGAGCCCGCGCAGCACTTCAGCATTCGCCCTCTCCGCTTGACCGTTGCTTCTCGGATGAGCAACAGAAGCGAAGCAGACCTTGGCGCCAAGATCTTGGACGTACTGCATGAAGGTGCGGCTCATGAATTGCGTGCCGTTGTCGGTGATGATCCTGTTAGGGATCCTAAAACGGCAAACAGTCGACCTGAAGAACTTGACTGCTGACTGTGCTGTCACCTTCCTCACTGCTTCCACTTCCGGCCACTTTGTGAACTTGTCGATTGCAACGTATAAGTACTCAAAGCCCCCGACAGCTCGGGGAAAGGGGCCGAGGATGTCGAGCCCCCAGACCGAAAATGGCCAGGATAAAGGGATCGTCTGGAGAGCTTGAGCTGGCTGGTGTATCTGCTTGGAATGGAACTGGCATGCTTCACACTTGGTTACTTGTGCAGTTGCATCCTGGAGGGCTGTCGGCCAAAAGAAACCTTGCCAGAACGCTTTGCCGGCAAGTGCTCTTGCGCCAATGTGGTGACCACATATGCCTCCATGTATCTCTGCCAACAGCTTTTGTCCATCTTCCCGGTGAATACACTTCAATTTCACGCCGTTGAGTCTTCTTCTGTACAATGTGTTGTCGACAAACTGGTACATACTTGACTGCCGGGCTACTCTTTCCGCTTCTTCTTGCTCTTCGGGAAGTTCTCCTATCTGAAGAAAACGGACAATCTGCTGTGCCCATGTTGGAGCTTGCGGCTCGACAACAAGGACTAAAGGCACATCTGTTGCTGTGGGAACATCCGCTTCTACGGCGAGAACCTGCGTCTCAGCCGAAGCTTGACGTTCCCCGGCAAGCTTGCTGGAGCAAAACTTGTCGGGAGCATCTGCTTCAACGGAACAAACCCTAGGGCTTGTCGGAGCAGACTGCTCGTCAGCATCCTTGGTGTTGATCTTGGAGACCTTCTTGGCGGCGGCTTCGGGGAGCTCTGCCGGAAAGTAGTCACCAGAAATCAACTTCCTCTTCTTGTTTTGTCCAGTTGATGGCGTTACGGACGGTTGAGTCAGCTTGAGCACAAAGATTCCTGGTTCCACAGGTAACTTAAGTGCGGCGCACTTCGACAGGCCATCAGCAATGTCATTCTGAGCTCTTGGAACATGTTCCATCTGTAGGCCGTCAAAGTGCTCTTCTCGCTTTCTCACTTCATCAACGTAAGCTTCCATCAACGGACTCTGATAGTTCTTGTTCACTTGGCGGACGACAAGCTGTGAGTCACCCCTGACAATGAGCTTCTTGATCCCAAGGTCTGCTGCGATCCTGAGACCGGCAAGCAAACCTTCATACTCTGCAGTATTGTTTGTTGCTTGCTCCTTGGGAAAGTGCATCTGGACTACGTACTTGAGGTGCTCTCCGGTGGGTGCGACAAGTAGCACGCCGGCACCGGCGCCTTGCAGCGAGAAGGCACCATCAAAGTACATCAGCCACTCTTTGCTTGCTTCCTTGATGGGGATGCTCGTTTCTAGAATTTCTTCATCTGGTGTTGGCGTCCACTCCGCTATGAACTCTGCCAATGCTCTGCTTTGGATAGTTGAAGTGCTCTCAAATTTGAGGCCAAAGCTTGACAGTTCCAGTGCCCACTCGACAATCCTGCCTGTTGCTTCTGGATTTTGCAATATCCTCTTTAGCGGAAAGCGAGTGACGACTGTGATCTCATGTGCTTGGAAGTAATGGCGCAGCTTTCTCGAGGCCATGAGAAGGCCGAAAAGCAATTTCTGCACACCAGAGTATCTTGATCTAGCCCCCTGCAGAAGGGAACTGACAAAGTAAACTGGGCGCTGCACCATTCTCTTCTGCATTTCTTCACGTGTCCGTGCAGATCCATCTTTGTTGGGACCAGAGCTTGCCGGCGAAGTCCCTTGCTTGTCGCTGGATGCACTTGCCATGGTTGCCGGCTCATCATCTGCCTCCCTCTCCGCTACTAACGCAGCACTAACCACTTGATTGGTTGCCGCTATGTATAGCAGCAACTTCTCTTGTGGCCTAGGTGCGACAAGTGTTGGAATGGAGGACAGGTATCTCTTTAAGTCCTGCAGCGCAGCCTCCGCTTCCGGAGTCCATTTCATTGGACCTGCCTTTTTCAATATTTTGAAAAATGGCAGGGCGCGCTCAGAAGACCTAGAGATAAACTTGCTGAGAGCAGCCACGCAACCGGCAAGTCTTCATACATCCTTGACGCGCTTTGGTGCTTCAATCTGCTCAATGGCCTTGATCTTGTCGGGATTGGCTTCAATTCCGCGCTGAGACACGAAGAACCCGAGAAGCTTGCCGGAAGGGACTCCGAACACACACTTCTCGGGGTTAAGCTTGAGGTTGATCTTGCGCAGATTCGCAAAGGTTTCGTCTAAATCTTGGATCAGAGTTGCTTTGTCCTTGCTCTTGACCACTATGTCATCCATGTAGGCTTCCACATTTCTGTGCATCTGCGGCTCAAAAGCGTCATGGACTACCCTTGCAAATGTTGAACCAGCATTCTTCAGACCAAAAGGCATCCGTACAAAACAGTATGTGCCACAGGGGGTAATGAATGCGGTCTTCTCCTCATCCTCTTTTGCCATGAAGATCTGATGATATCCTGAGTATGCATCAAGAAATGAAAGCAAGTCACATCCGGCCGTGGAGTCAACAATCTGGTCAATGCGCGGCAAGGGAAATGGATCTTTGGGACAAGCTTTATTAACATCAGTAAAGTCGATACAAAGCCTCCATTTCCCGTTTGCCTTGCGCACGACTACAGGATTGGCTAACCACGTAGGATGGAGCACTCCTCTGACAAGGCTTGCTGCTTCCAATTTCCTGATTTCTTCTGCGATGAATTCTTGGCGCTCCATTGCCTGTTTCCTGACTTTCTGCTTGACGGGCCGTGCATGAGGACAGACGGCAAGGTGGTGCTCAATTACTTTCCTGTGAACACCGGGGATGTCAGACGGTTGCCATGCAAACACGTCGACGTTCGCCCGCAGGAAAGCAACGAGCGCACTTTCCTATTTAGGGTCGAGAGTGGCACTGATGGTGAAGGTACCACCAGTGCCGTCCTCCTTGGCAGACACCTTCTTGGTCTCTGGTGGAGCTACTATTGTCTTCTTGCACTTGCCGGTGGAGCTCGATGGTGCGTCCTTGACGGTAGCGCAGCACTCCGAAGAGGTACGCTTGCCGGAGTGGGCATCAGAACTCTTGCCGGACTTGGTCTTCTTCTTCCCCCCGGGAGCTTCAACGGCAAGTGATCTGCGATCTGTTGCGGCTGCTGCTTCCCGGTAGATCTTGTCGGCGCAGATAAGGGCATCCTTCTTGTCACCAGGGACAGAGATGACACTTATCGGGCCTGGCATCTTCAGCATGTTGTATGCATAGTGAGAGGCTGCCATGAACTTGGCGAGTGCTGGACGGCCGAGTATCCCATTGTAAGGCAATGGAAAGTCAGCAACGTCAAAAGTGACCCTCTTAGTCCTGAAGTTCAACTCGCTGCCAAATATCACTGGCAACGTGATCTTTCCCTTTGGCTTGCTCCCTCCCGGATTGATTCCTTGAAATGTGCCGGTCTCTTTGAGCTCGCTATCTGGGATCAGGAGTTTCTGGAGTACCGGGGAGGAGATCAGGTTCAAGCCGGCCCCGCCGTCAACTAGCATCTTAGTGACCTTGAGGTTGCGGATAGTTGGTGAAACCAACATCGGCAAGCACCCGACCGCCGTTATGCGATCAGGGTGGTCCTCAATATCAATACTGATAGGCGTGCTGGACCATTTCAGAGGCCTGCGTGACTCGACGGGTGGTTCTGCCGCATTGACTTCCCGCACCCACTGCTTGAGCTGGCGGTGTGAAGTATGCAAAGAAGCACCGCCGTCAACGCACAGGACCTCTGTGGCTTTCTGGAACTCCTGCTCATCGGTCTCGTCATCGTCCATATCTTCATCATCATCGTCATCTTCATCCTTGTCGTGGCCGCGGGGAGGTCTGTCTCCTTGCCGCTGCTTGGCCTTGCCGCGGCGTCCTCCTCGGCCGGGGCGTTTCTTGACGGATCCTCCAGCGCCTTCCTGGCCCTTCTCCTTGTCGCGCCGCTTGTATTCAGCCCTCTGCTGCTCGACAAGCTGCTCGACCTTCTTGCAGCTCTGGAGGTCATGGCCCTTGGTGCGGTGGATCTTACAGTACTGCCTGTTGGTGCCGTCCTGCTTGTCGGTGACCGCCACAGCCTGGTGGTTGGCGCCTGCGACAACCTGCTTGCCGGAGCTACCGGCTTTGGCTTCCTTGCGGGAGTGCTCAACGACTAGCACCTCTTTGCCTTTCTTCTTCCTGTTGTCCCGCCGCCGGTTTTTCTTTGCCGGGGCAGCATCCTCACTATCAGATCCTCCTGCTCATGTATTCTCTCCGGGGAGTTTCCTCCCTTCCTCAGCACGCGCACACTTGTCGGCCAGGGCATATAGCTCACTGACGTCCCTGATCTTGCACATCGCCATCTCCTCCCGCATCCTGCGGTTTCGCATGTTCTGATGGAACGCGCTGATTATCGCGGCAGGGTGGACGTCTAGGATGTTGTGCTGCACACGGCTGAATCTCTGAATGTACTTGCGCAGGGGCTCTCCTTCCTTCTGGGCGAGCAGATGAAGGTCGCTTTCTTGGCCATGAGGCTTGTGGCCGCCTGTAAAGGCGCCGACAAACTGATGGCACAGGTCAGCCCAGGAGGATATGGAGTTGTCCGGCAAGTGCATGAGCCAGGATCTGACATTGGGCTTGAGCACCAGCGGGAAGTAGTTGGCAAGGATCTTGTCGTCCCGTCCCCCGGCAGCTTGCACCGCGATGGTGTAGATGCTGAGGAACTCCGACGGATGCATCTTGCCGTCGTACTTCTCTGGTACATCTGGCTTGAAATTCTTCGTGCTGGGCCACTGGACTTGCCGCAGCTCACGGGTGAACGCAGGGCAACCTACCGCGTACGGGAAGCCGCCTGGTTCCCCTGGCGCATGCATGTCGACAGAGGGCCCAGCATGCTGGTTTGATTGACGTCGCGCTTCTCTTCGGCGCTCGATGCGAGTACGAGCGTCTTCTTGCTGTCGTTCGTGAAGAACTTGGCGCTGATCGCGACGAGCTCGTGGATCCGATGACACGGTGGAGTCGCTGTCGAGGTGGATTCGGCGAGTTGGTGATCTTGGCCTTCGAGGTGGAGAGTGCATGGTGGTTGCACCCCCACCGGTTTTGTCGCCACCGGCTCGTGCCTGGCGGTCCTGCCGCGGCCTCGATGTACTCGGTTGCCGCGGAGTGTCGCCGTTGGCGAAGCCGATGAGACTCTGAATGGTGGCCCTCCATTGGTCGATCTTGTCTTCCGCTGGAGGGTAATCCAGGAGCAGTTGAGCTCGCGCCAAAGCTTCTGCTGGAGTGGTGGGCGGCAGTGGCGAACGGTGCGAGGAACGGGATATGCTCGGACTTCTAACTACGTTAGAAGGAGTAGTATCCTGCCCAGGCGACCGTGCCTCGCTCGGGCCAGCATGTTGGCGTGCATGCTGGTCTTGAGCACCCCGAGATCCACCAGCTCGATCTTGTTCCAACAAACGCATGGTACAACGAATACCATGATGTTGTCGGTCCTGCGCCTCCTGAGATGGGCGCGGTAGATGTACGGACGCCGAGGTCTGCGCAGCCTTGTCCTTGGATCTGGCAGCACCATGAGCTTCCTCGTCGATGTCCGTTCTTCCGCCGGCGTCTACCCCACCAACCATTTGCTCCGGTGGTGGTGGGATCGACATCGACGGAGCAGCTGCCGCCGAAGTCTTCTTCTTCGGTGGCATGTCGATGACGAAAATGAAGATCTAGCTCATGTGAGCGCCGAGTTCACACAATCTCGACGCCCCCTACCTGGCGCGCCAAAGATGTCGGGGAAACCGATCCACGAACACCTATGGGACTGGCGGACCGAGCCCCTTTCGGTTCGGCGGGGGACGGAGATCGCACAAAGAGCGGATCGAGGCGAAGCACACGAGCTGTTTACCCAGCTTCGGAGCTCTCCAGAGAGATAATACTCCTACTGCTGCTTGTCTGATTGTATTCTGTTCTTGCCCGAGAGAGCTAAGTGTTTTTCTGTCCTCCGAACCTTCGAACCCCCTCTATGTTGCGCATGGGCCTCCCTTTATATGCTCAAGGGGTCACCGACAGGTGGCAACGCAGACGAGGGCAAAAACATAAAAGGAGTTGTGGTTGGTACAGCTACCTGTACAGTGTATCCTACCTAACCCTGACGGCAGGGGACAAAGGCATTAAATGCCCGTTTGTGTCGCCCAAACAATGCAGAAAAGGACCGTCAGGGACGCCACCGCTCGCCACGATGGCGATCTTGTCAGCGCCGCTTGCCAGCACGCACCGCTGGCTGCACAGCCTCTCGCCACGCGTGCCTGGGAAGGCCTCAGGGCGACACGTTGGTGGATGTGCTGGAGCGCGGGTACATGGTGGTTACTTGCCGCGGCAAGCGCCTTGCCGCGGTCGTTGTCTTGTCACGCTCGGAAGCTTGTCGCTCACCGGGCCTTGCCGGGACGCGTGGCGCGTCGCGGCAAGTTCCTTGAGATGCCTTGGTTGGCCTTCTCGGCAAGCTCCTCTTGCCGGGGCCTTGTCTCCTTGGCTTGAATACTTTGTTCTTGAATGGCTCCAAAGGAGCCACGGGGGATCTTGGCGGTCGTCCGGCAAGCTTTGCCGCGGGGTGCTGCAACTGCCCGTGCACAAGTTCGGGATACTAGGGTACCCCTACTCTAGTACACCGACAGGAGCCCCCGGGCCTGGGCCACACACGGTGCCGAGCGCCTGTTGGGCTAGGCCCAAAACAGGGCACGGGCACGCGCGGCCTGGGTTACGCCGAATCTCACTCCGTATCCACCGCGCCCTCCCCAACGGCACGCGTCGAATGCGGCATCGTGGGAGAGATCGTGGGTGGTTTCTTTATTCGGAAGGGCGAAAAGTCCGCCCCCTCCCTCTTTATAAGCAGGGGAAACAGGGTCAGTTCGTCCACCTTGCCGGTTACTGCTCCAATCTTTAGAAATCTCCGCTGCTCCCCCCTTCTTCCCAAAGTCGAAAGGGAGCAACGCTCCGCCCCCCATTGCCACCAGCGCCACCGACGCCGCCGATCTCCCCCGCCACCTCTGCCATGGCTCCGAAAGCCGACAAGGGGAAGGACGTGAAGTCAGCCGAGGCGCAGCGGCTCGCGGCGCTGCGAAAGGAGCGGGCCATCTTCCCCCCTCAGCTCGACGTGAAGGAGCTGAGGGAGTACTACTACCTCTTCTGGTCGACGGAGACGCGCGCGCATCCGCGCACGAGGGTACTCCCAGCCGCCACTTCGAGACCGGCTCCGAACGGGTACCCATTCTTCGCGCTGTTCTTCTATTGCGGGCTCTGCCCGCCCTTCTCTGAATTCTTCTGTGATATCATGAACACCTACGGGTTCCGCCTCCTTGATTTCACCCCCAACGCCGTTTTGACCATGGCAGTTTTCGCACATCTCTGCGAAAACTTTGTTGGAGTCCACCCAAACGTAGCCCTTTTCCGCCACTTCTTTATGCCCCGAGTCGAGAGAGGAGAGCCCCTTGCCGGCGGAATCGCCTGTATATCGAGGGTCGGCAAGAAGGAGTATTATCTCTCCGGAGAGCTCCGAAGCTGGGTAAACAGCTCGTGTGCTTCGCCTCGATCCGCTCTTCGTGTGATCTCCGTCCCCCGCCGAACCGAAAGGGGCTCGGTCCGCCGGTCCCATAGGTGTTCGTGGATCAGTTTCCCCGACATCTCAAGTCTGATTGTATTCTGTTCTTGCTCGAGAGAGCTAAGTGTTTTTCTGTCCTCCGAACCTTCGAACCCCCTCTACGTTGCGCATGGGCCTCCTTTTATATGCTCAAGGGGTCACCGACAGGTGGCAACGCAGACGAGGGCAAAAACGTAAAAGGAGTTGTGGTTGGTACAACTACCTGTACAGTGTATCCTACCTAACCCTGACGGTAGGGGACAAAGGCATTAAATGCCCGTCTGTGTCGCCCAAACAGTGCAGAAAAGGACCGTCAGGGATGCCACTGCTCGCCACGATGGCGATCTTGTCAGCGCCGCTTGCCACCACGCACCGCTGGCTGCACAGCCTCTCACCACGCGCGCCCGGGAAGGCCTCAGGGCGACACGTTGGTGGATGTGCTGGAGCGCGGGTACAGGGTGGTTACTTGCCGTGGCAAGCGCCTTGCCGCGGTCGTTGTCTTGTCGCGCCCGGAAGCTTGTCGCTCACCGGGCCTTGCCGGGACGCGTGGCGCATCGCGGCAAGTTCCTTGAGATGCCTTGGTTGGCCTTCCCGGCAAGCTCCTCTTGCCGGGGCCTTGTCTCCTTGGCTTGAATACTTTGTTCTTGAATGGCTCCAAAGGAGCCATGGAGGATCTTGGCGGTCGTCCGGCAAGCTTTGCCGCGGGGTGCTGCAACTGCCCGTGCACAAGTTCGGGATACTAGGGTACCCCTACTCTAGTACACCGATAGTACTTGATTGGTTGGATCGTGAAGACGTACGACTACATCGACCGCATTGTGCTAACACTTCCGCTTTCGGTCTACGAGGGTACGTGGACACACTCTCCCCTCTCGTTGCTATGCATCACCATGATCTTGCGTGTGTGTAGGATTTTTTTTGAAATTACTATGTTCCCCAACAGTGGCATCAGAGCCAGGTTTTATGCGTAGATGATATATGCACGATTATAACACAAGTGAGTTGTGGGCGATACAAGTCATACTGCTTACCAGCATGTCATACTTTGGTTCGGCGGTATTGTTGGATGAAGCGGCCCGGACCGACATTACACGTACGCTTACGTGAGACTGGTTCTACCGACGTGCTTTGCACATAGGTGGCTGGCGGGTGTCAGTTTCTCCAACTTTAGTTGAACCAAGTGTGGCTACGCCCGGACCTTGAGAAGGTTAAAACAACACTAACTTGACGAACTATCATTGTGGTTTTGATGTGTAGGGAAGAACAGTTCTTTCTCAGTCCGTAGCAGCCACGTAACACTTGCAACAACAAAGTAGAGGATGTCTAACTTGTTTTTGCAGGGCATGTTGTGATGTGATATGGTCAAGACGTGATGCTATATTTTATTGTATGAGATGATCATGTTTTGTAACCAAGTTATCGGTAACTGGCACGAGCCATATGGTTGTCGCTTTATTGTATGCAATGCAATCGCCCTGTAATTGCTTTACTTTATCACTAAATGGTAGCGATAGTCGTAGAAGCAATAGGTGGTGAAACGACAATGATGCTACGATGGAGATCAAGGTGTCGCGCTGGTGACGATGGTGATCATGATGGTGCTTCGGAGATGGAGATCACAAGCACAAGATGATGATGGCCATATCATATCACTTATATTGATTGCATGTGATGTTTATCCTTTATGCATCTTATTTTGCTTTGATTGATGGTAGCATTATAAGATGATCTCTCACTAAATTTCAAGGTATAAGTGTTTTCCCTGAGTATGCACCGTTGCGAAAGTTCTTTGTGCTGAGACACCAGATGATCGAGTGTGATAGGCTCTACGTTCAAATACAATGGGTGCAAAATAGTTGCACATGCGGAATACTCAGGTTAAACTTGACGAGCCTAGCATATACAGATATGGCCTCGGAACACTGAGACCGAAAGGTCGAGCATGAATCATATAGTAGATATGATCAACATAGTGATGTTCACCATTCAAGATGATCGGACATGGTTTAGTTGATTTGGATCACGTGATCACTTAGATGATTAGAGCGATGTCTATCTAAGTGGGAGTTCTTAAGTAATATGATTAATTGAACTTTAATTTATCATGAACTTAGTCCTGATAGTATTTTGCAAATTATGTTGTAGATCAATAGCTCGCATTGTTGCTTCCCTATGTCTATTTTTGATATGTTCCTAGAGAAAAACTAGGTTGAAAGATGTTAGTAGCAATGATGCAGATTAGATCCGTGATCTGAGGTTTATCCTCATTGCTGCACATAAGAATTATGTCCTTGATGCACCTCTAGGTGACAGACCTATTGCAGGAGCAGATGCAGACGTTATGAACGTTTTGGTAGCTCAATATGGTGACTACTTGATAGTTTAGTGCACCATGCTTAACGACTTAGAATCGGTACTTCAAAGACGTTTTGAACGTCATGTACCATATGAGATGTTCCAGGAGTTGAAGTTAATATTTCAAGCAAATACCCAAGTTGAGAGATATGAAGTCTCCAACAAGTTCTATAGCTAAAAGATGGAGGAGAATTGCTCAACTAGTGAGCATGTGCTCAGATTGTCTGGGTACTACAATCGCTTGAATCAAGTGGGAGTTAATCTTCCAGATAAGATAGGGATTGCCAGAGTTCTCTAGTCACCATCACCAAGTTGCTAGAGCTTCCTGATGAACTATAGTATGCAAGGGATGACCAAAACGATTCCCGAGCTCTTTGTGATGTTGAAATCAACGAAGGTAGAAATCAAGTAAGAGCATCAAGTGTTGATGATTGACAAGACCACTAGTTTCAAGAAAAGGGCAAAGGGAAAGAAAGGGAACTGCAAGTAGAATGACAAGCAAGTTGTCACTCCCGCGAGGAAGCCCAAAGCTGGACCAAAGCCTGAAACTGAGTGCTTGTACTGTAAAGGAAATGGTCACTAGAAGCAGTAATACCCTGAATATTTGGTGGATAAGAAGGATGGCAAAGTGAACAAGGGTATATTTGATATACATGTTATTTATGTGTACCTTACTAGTGTTTATAGTAGCCCCTAGGTATTTGATACTTGTTCGGTTGCTAAGATTAGTAACTCGAAACAGGAGTTACAGAATAAACAGAGACTAGTTGAGGGTGAAGTGACGATGAGTGTTGGAAGTAGTTCCAAGATTGATATGATCATCATCGCACACTCCCTATAATTTTGGGATTAGTGTTAAACCTAAATAAATGTTATTTGGCGGTTGCGTTGAGCATGAATATGATTTGATCATGTTTATTGCAATACGGTTATTCATTTAAAGTCAAAGAATAATTGTTGTTCTGTTTACATGAATAAAACCTTCTATGGTCATATACCTAATGAAAATAGTTTGTTGGATCTCAATCGTAGTGATACACATATTCATAATATTGATGCCAAAAGATGCAAAGTTGATAATGATAGTGCAACATATTTGTGGCACTGCCGTTTGGGTCATATCGGTGTAAAGCGCATGAAGAAACTCCATACTGATGGAGTTCTGGAATCACTTGATTATGAATCACTTGGTACTTGCGAACCGTGCCTCATGGGCAAGATGACTAAAATGTCGTTCTCTGGAAATATGGAGCGAGCAACAGATTTGTTGGAAATCATACATACTGATGTATGTGGTCCAATGAACATTGAGGCTCGCAGCGAGTATAATTATTTTCTCAACTTCACAGATGATTTGAGCAGATATGGGTATATCTACTTGATGAAACATAAGTCTGAAACAGTTGAAAGGTTCAAAGAATTTCATAGTGAAGTGGAAAATCATCGTAACAAGAAAATAAAGTTTCTATGATCTGATCATGGAGATGAATATTTGAGTTACGAGTTTGGCCTTCATATAAAACAATGTGGAATAGTTTCACAAACTCATGCCACCTGGAACACCACAGCTTTATGGTGCGTCCGAACACCGTAACCACACTTTATTGGATATGGTGCGATCTATGATGTCTCTTACCGATTTATCCCTATTATTTTCGGGTTATGCATTAGAGACAGTTGCATTCACGAGAAGGGCACGATCAAAATCTGTTGAGATGACGCCTTATGAACTGTGGTTTGGCAAGAAACCAAAGTTGTCATTTCTTAAAGTTTGGGGCTGCGATGCTTATGTGGAAAAGTTTCAACCTGATAAGCTCAAACCCAAATTGGAGAAGTGCGTCTTCATAGAATACCCAAAGGAAACTGTTGGGTACACCTTCTATCATAGATCCGAAGGCAAAATATTCGTTGCTAAGATGGATCCTTTCTAGAGAAGGAGTTTCTCTCGAAAGAAGTGAGTGGGAGGAAAGTAGAGCTTGATAAGGTAATTGTACCTTCTCCCGAATTGGAAAGTAGTTCATCACAAAAATCAGTTCCAGTGATTGCTACACCAATTAGTGAGGAAGCTAATGATGATGATCATGAAACTTCAAATCAAGTTACTACAGAACCTCGTAGGTCTTCCAGAGTATGGTCCGCACCAGAGTGGTATGGTAATCCTGTTCTAGAAGTCATGTTTCTAGACCATGATGAAACTACGAACTATGAGGAAGCGATGATGAGCCCAGATTACGCGAAATGGCTTGAAAGCCATGAAATCTGAGATGGGATCCATGTATGAGAACAAAGTATGGACTTTGGTGGACTTGCACGATGATTGGCAAGCCATAGAAAATAAATGGATCTTAAAGAGGAAGACAGACATTGATAATAGTGTTACTATATACAAAGCTCGACTTGTCACAAAAGGTTTTTTGACAAGTTCAAGGTGTTGAATACGTTGAGATTTTCTCACTCGTATCGATGCTTAAGTCTGTCCGAGTCATGTTAGCAATTGCCACATTTTATGAAATCTGGCAAATGGATGTCAAAACTGCATTCCTTAATGGATTTATTAAAGAAGAGTTGTCTATGATACAACCAGAAGGTTTTCTCAATCCTAAAGGTGCTAAAAAAGTGAACAAGCTCCTGTGATCCATCTATGGACTAGTGCAGGCATCTCGGAGTTGGAATATACGCTTTGATGAGTTGATCAAAGCATATAGTTTTATACAGACTTGCAGTGAAGCCTGTATTTACAGGAAAGTGAGTGGGAGCACTATATCATTTCTGATATTATATGTGGATGACATATTGTTGATTGGAAATGATATAGAATTTCTGGATAGCATAAAAGGATACTTGAATAAAAGTTTTTCAATGAAAGACCTCGGTGAAGCTGCTTACACATTGAGCATCAAGATCTATAGAGATAGATCAAGACGCTTGATAAGATTTTTTAATGATTACATACCTTGATAAGATTTTGAAGTAATTCAAAATGGAACAGTCAAAGAATGAGTTCTTGCCTGTGTTGCAAGGTGTGAAGTTGAGTAAGACTCAAAACCCGACTATGGCAGAAAATAGAAAGAGAATGAAAAGTCATTCCCTATGCCTCAGTCATAGGTTCTATAAAGTATGATATGTTGTGTACCAGACCTATTGTATAACTTGCTCTGAGTTTGACAAGGGAGTACAATTTTGATCTAAGAGTAGATCACTGGACAGGGTCAAGAATATCCTTAGTGAGGACTAAGGAAATATTTCTCGATTATGGAGGTGATAAAAGAGCCCGTCGTAAAGAGTTACATCGGTGCAAGCTTTTACACCGATCCAGATGACTCTAAGTCTCAATCTGGATACATATTGAAAGTGGGCGCAATTAGCTAGAGTAGCTCCGTGCAGAGCATTGTAGACATAGAATATTTGCAAAATACATACGGCTCTGAATGTGACAGACCCATTGACTAAACTTCTCTCACAAGCAAAACATGATCATACCTTAGTACTCTTTGGGTGTTAATCACATAACGATGTGAACTAGATTATTGACTCTAGTAAACCCTTTGGGTGTTGATCACATGACAATGTGAACTATGGGTATTAATCACATACATATGTGAATATTGGTGTTAAATCACATGGTGATGTGAACTAGATTATTGACTCTAGTGCAAGTGGGAGACTGAAGGAAATATGCCCTAGAGGCAATAATAAAGTTATTATTTATTATTCATGCTAGAATTGTATTAACCGGAAACTTAGTACATGTGTGAATACATAGACAAACATAATGTCACTAGTATGCCTCTACTTGACTAGCTCGTTGAATCAAAGATGGTTAAGTTTCCTAGCCATAGACATGAGTTGTCATTTGATTAATGGGATCACAGCATTAGAGAATGATGTGATTGACTTGACCCATTCTGTTAGCTTAGCACTTGATCGTTTAGTATGTTGCTATTGCTTTATTCATGACTTATACATGTTCCTACAACTATGAGATTATGCAACTCCCGTTTACAGGAGGAACACTTTGTGTGCTACCAAACGTCACAACGTAACTAGGTGATAATAAAGGAGCTCTACAGGTGTCTCCGAAGGTACATGTTGAGTTGGCGTACTTCGAGATTAGGATTTGTCACTCCGATTGTCGGAGAGGTATCTCTGGGCCCTCTCGGTAATGTACATCACTATAAGCCTTGCAAGCAATGCAGCTAATGAGTTAGTTGCGGGATGATGCATTACATAACGAGTAAAGAGACTTGCCGGTAACGAGATTGAACTAGGTATTGAGAGACCGACGATCGAATCTCGGGCAAGTAACATACCGATGACAAAGGGAACATATGTTGTTATGCGGTTTGACCGTTAAAGATCCTCATAGAATATGTAGGAGCCAATATGAGCATCCAGGTTCTGCTATTGGTTATTGACCAGAGACGTGTCTCGGTCATGTCTACATAGTTCTCGAACCCATAGGGTCCGCACGCATAAAGTTAGATGACGGTCATATTATGAGTTTATATGTTTCGATGTACCAAAGGTAGTTTGGAGTGACGGATGTGATCACGGACATGACGAGGAGTCTCGACATGGTCGAGACGTAAAGATAGATATATTGGACGACTATGTTAGGACATCGAAATGGTTCCGGGAGGTTTCAGACATTTATTGGAGTACCGTGGGTTATCGGACCCCCCCTCCCCGGGAAGCTGTTGGGCCTTATGGGCCTTAGTGGAAAGGGGAGAGGGAGGTCAGGAGGTGGTGAACCCCATCCGAGATGGTGTATAGATTTGATCTGGTGGTTCTGGGCTCTGCGGCGGCTGGTGATGTCTACTACGCAACCTTCTTCTTATAGACGTTGTTGGGCCTCCAAGTGCATAGGTTTGTAGGACAGTAGCAAATTTCCCTCAAGTGGATGAACTAAGGTTTATCAATCCGTGGGAGGCATAGGATGAAGATGGTCTCTCTCAAACAATCCTGCAACCAAATAACAAAGAGTCTCTTGTGTCCCCAACACACCCAACATACAATGGTAAATTGTATAGGTGCACTGGTTCGGCGAAGAGATGGTGATACAGGTGCAATATGGATGGTAGATATAGGTATTTGTAATCTGAAAATATAAAAACAGCAAGGTAACAAGTGGTAAAAGTGAGTGTAAATGGTATTGCAATGCTAGGAAACAAGGCCTAGAGTTCATACTTTCACTAGTGCAAGTTCTCTCAACAATAATAACATAACTGGATCATATAACTATCCCTCAACATGCAACAAAGAGTCACTCCAAAGTCACTAATAGCGGAGAACAAACGAAGAGATTATTGTAGGGTACGAAACCACCTCAAAGTTATTCTTTCTGATCGATCTATTCAAGAGTCCGTAGTAAAATAACATGAAGCTATTCTTTCCGTTCGATCTATCCTAGAGTTCGTACTAGAATAACACCTTAAGACACAAATCAACCAAAACCCTAATGTCACCTAGATACTCCAATGTCACCTCAAGTATCTGTGGGCATGATTATACGATATGCATCACACAATCTCAGATTCATCTATTCAACCAACACAAAGTACTTCAAAGAGTGCCCCAAAGTTTCTACCGGAGAGTCAAGACGAAAATGTGTGCCAACCCCTATGCATAAGTTCATTGAACCCGCAAGTTAATCACCAAAACATACATCAAGTAGATCACGTGAATATCCCATTTTCACCACAGATAAGCACGGCAAGACATACATCAAGTGTTCTCAAATCCTTAAAGACTCAATCCGACAAGACAACTTCAAGGGGAAAACTCAATTCATTACAAGAGAGTAGAGGGGGATAAACATCATAAGATCCAACTATAATAGCAAAGCTCGCGATACATCAAGATCGTATCACCTCAAGAACATGAGAGAGAGAGAGAGAGAGAGATCAAACACATAGCTACTGGTACATACCTTCAGCCCCGAGGGTGAACTACTCCCTCCTCGTCATGGAGAGCGCCGGTATGATGAAGATGGCCACCGGTGATGGATCCCCCCTTCGGCAGGGTGCCGGAACAGGGTCCCGATTGGTGTTTGGTGGCTACAGAGGCTTGCGGCGGCGAAACTCCTGATCTAGGTTATTTTTTGGAGGTTTGGGTACTTATAGGAATTTTTGGCGTCGGTCTCACGTCAAGGGGTCTCCAAGTCCTCCACGAGGCAGGGGGGCGCGCCCGGGGAGGGGGGGGGGGGTAGGGCTCGCCCTCCACCCTCGTGGACGGCTCGGGACTCTTCTGGCCCAACTCTTTTACTCCGGGGGCTGCTTTTGGTCCATAAAAAATCATCAAAAATTGGCACGTCAATTGGACTCCATTTGGTATTCCTTTTCTGTAAAACTCAAAAACAAGGAAAAAACAGAAACTGGCACTGGGCTCTAGGTTAATAGGTTAGTCCCAAAAATCATATAAAATAGCATATAAATGCATATAAAATATCCTAGATGGATAATATAATAGCATGGAACAATCAAAAATTATAGATACATTGGAGATGTATCAGTTGTATGAATATTTCATCGATGCCTTTAGGGTTTCTGGAATATTGGGGTATTTATAGAGGAAAGAGGCGGTCTGGGGGGCACCCGAGGTGGGCACAACCCACCAGGACGCGGCTGGGCCTCCTGGCGCACCCTTGTGGGTTGTGCTACCTCGAGGCACCCCCCAGGCGCAGCCAGGGCGCGTTGTGTTCTTTCTGGCCCATAGAAATTCTCCGTCAAGTTTCGGGCCATTTGGACTCCGTCTGATATTGATTTTCTGCGATGTAAAAACATGAAAAAAAAACAGCAACTGGCACTTGGCACTATGTCAATAGGTTAGTACCAAAGAATGAAATAAAATGACTATAAATGATTGTAAAACATCCAAGATTGATATATAACAGTATGGAACAATAAAAAATTATAGATACGTTGGAGATGTATCAGTGGACCAGTGCTTGGGTGTTGTTCTTACTTGAACAAGCCTCCCACTTATGATTAACCCCTCTCGCAAGCATTCGCAACTACGAAATAAGAATTAAGATAAAATATAACCATATCATTGAACATATTGATCCAAATCAGCCCCATACAGAATAGCGCATAAACTAGGATTCAAGTTTCTGTCACTCTAGCTACCCATCATCTAATAACTACTCCACAATGCATTCCCTTAGGCCCTAAGATGGTGAAGTGTCATGTAGTCGACGTTCACACAACACCACTAAGGGAATCACAACATACATATCATCAAAATATCAAACGAATACCAAATTCACATGATTACTTATGACAAGACTTCTCCCATGTTCTTGATTGCTTGTATCCGCGTTGGTATTTCCCCTAAGAGGAGAGGATGACGCAGCACAACAACGGTAAGTATTTCCCTCAGTTATGAAAGCAAGGTTATCAAACTAGCAGGAGAACCAAGCAACACTACGTAAATGGTACCTGCACACAAAGAACAACTACTTGCAACCCAACTCGTAAGAGGGGTTGTCAATCCCTCCTTGGTATTGAGATAGATTAAATTGTACGAGATTTGATAATTGGATCTGACAAAAACACAAAATAAAAAAAAGAAAGAAAAGGTGCAGCAAGGTATTTTTGGGTTTTTGGAAGAATAGATCTGAAAACAATATGATAGAAAATAGATCCGGGGCCGTAGATTTCGCTAGTGGCTTCTCTCGAGAAAATAGCATACGGTGGATAAACAGATTACTGTTGGGGAATTGATAGAAGAGCAAATAATTATGACGATATCCAAGGCAATGATCATGTATATAGGCATCATATCCAAGATTAGTAGACCAACTCCTGCCTGCATCTACTACTATTACACCAGACATCAACCGCTATCTAGCATGCATCTAGTGTATTAAGTTCATGGAGAAAGGGAGTAATACAATAAGAACGATGACATGATGTAGACAAGATCTATTCATGTAGGAATTAGACCCTCATATTTTTATCCTTAATAGCAATGATACATGCGTGTCATGTCTGCTCTCACTAAGATTGAGCACCGCAAGATCGAACCCATCACAAAGCACCTGTTCCCATTGCAAGAAAAATCAATCTAGTTGGCCTAACTAAACCAAAGTTTCAGAGAAGAAATACGAGGCTATAACAATCATGCATATAAGAGATCAAAGAAGACTCAAATAATATTCATAGATATATATGCATAAACTCGCAGTTCATCAGATTCCAACAAAGACACCGCAAAAAGTCATTACATCAAATAGATCTCCAAGAACATCGCACAGAACATTGTATTGAGAATCAAAAAGAGAGAAGAAGCCATCTAGCTACTTCCTACAGACTCGTAGGTATGTGGTAAACTACTCACACATCATCGGAGGAGCACCAATGAGGATGATGAACCCCTCCGTGATCATGTTCCCCTCCGGCAAGGTGCTGGAAAAGGGGTCTAGATTGAATCTCGTGGTTCTGGAACTTGCGGCGGCTGAAGATGTGTTTTGTCGACTCCTCTAGGGTTTCTGGAATATTTGGGAATTTATAAAGCTGAGAGGTGGTGAAAAGGACTCCCGTGGGCTCCACCACCCACCTGGGCGTGCTAGGGGCCTCTGGTGCACCCTGGTGGGTTGTGAGCCCCATGGGCCTCTCTTTTGATGCTTCCTTGGCTCCCAAGTTGTCTTCTGGTCCACAAAAATCTCCAAAAAGTTTGTGGCATTTGGACTTCATTTGGTACTGATATTCTGTGAAGTAAAAAAACAAGCAAAAAATAGCAACTGGCACTGGGCACTATGTCAATAGGTTAGTCCCAAAAAATGATATAAAGTTGCTTTAAAATTGTCGTGGAATTAACACGTTAGATGTCCTCGTGAAAGACTTAGTCGTGGAGCCATCGCGATGGGTTAGATTAAAGGGGTTAAACCGGACAAAGGACACGAGAGTTTTATACTAGTTCGGCCCCTTACGATGAAGGTAAAAGCCTACGTCTAGTTGTGATGGAATTATTGGGGTTTCGATTGCCAGGGAGCAAACACGCTATGCCTGGCTTTCGAGTTGTTATTTCTTGTCCCTGAACCGCCGCCGGGTCGTCCCTATATATACAGAGGTTGATGCCCGGCCGGTTTACAGAGTCCCGAGGCCGGCTCATACAAGTGTCCGGCTCGGTCTCTGCCTCCCTAACTTACAATACAAGTTATACAATTATGGCGGTTTACAACTATGGGCCCTAATCCGCCTTTGGGCTCTGGGCCTCTAAGCTTCATTAGTAAAGCGCCATCTTCTTGGTCTTCATGGGCTTCAATATAGTTGAGGGTGAACCGGCCCCTCCTGGGCGGTTTACACTTAGTAGTTATATCCCTAACATTAGGCCCCAAGTTGATTTGAACCAGTTCATGTCAATCTTCAATACTTAGAAAAATTCCGTGAACATCTTCTTACGTTTCTCGTAATCCGCCATGATGTCTTCTCCCTGTAAACTTTGGTAAAGCGCCATGACGTCATCTTCTGAAAATTGCAGTTAATCGTCATGATGTCATCTCTGCATCAAAAAGATTTGTAAAGATTCCCTTCATTAATTATCTTCCGAAGACCGAGGCGACAGCTGCGCCCCATTTTACCGCTTTGGCTCCTTGATTCTCGTGCTCGCCTTCTTTATCCACTCGCCTTATAAATAGGCCCTGGGGTCTTTCACTTTTCCCCTTCCGCGCTTCTTCTTCTTCCTCTCGCCACTTAAGCCCGATAGCTCCGTCGCCGCCATCGACCTCGAAGTTCTGCCTCGTCCCTGGCCGCTGCATCAACCTGAATGTACCAGAGATCCACGGCTCTCCTCCACCGTTCCCGAGAATCCAGTAAGCCTTTCTCCCTCAGCTTTAGATCTGCACTAGGGTTTCAGTACTTGGCTGTGTTCATCAGTGCTCATCCAGGCTTTATTACTCCATCCTTATACCCTCGTCGAATCTAGACTAGGTTTGTATTTTCCTTCTGCGGCTGGATCTGTAGTTTTAATCTGCCGTGCTACAGAATATTCTCTGTTCCGCTTGACGCAATTGTAGGGCTCAGAATATTTTCTTTACTGAACCATGGTAGATCCAAAATTATGTCACCATTTTGTGAAACTTGTTTCTGCAACACTTAGTGAATTTCAGCTTTGCTGCTTCGAGTATAGGCGGTTTAACTTCATAGAAAATCATAATCCGCCTGGTACCATTAGCCCTCACTTAAACCGCCATCCTGACTTGAGTAGCAATAGCCGGTTTAACATGTATATATACCTTGATTAAATTCCCCGGTTTAACATCGGCTTGTGCACATCAACCTTAAATCGTAAACCGGCCTTCGCACTTCTTTTTCAGTTTGTCTTCCAAAATGACCAAGCAATTCGCCGCTTGCAATTGGGTCCCTCCCGGATCGCAGAAATGCAACTCAATGGATACGTTCTAACTGGCGCTTTGGCCAAGAAAGATGTCCTTCATTGGCGAGTCCCAGGCCCTGAATGCCCTCCTGAACCTCAAGACGGACAAGTGATTGTGTTCATGCAACATCTAGACCAGGGGTTTAACCCTCCCGGTTCAAAGTTTTTCCGGGATGTGCTTGCTAGTTTCCAACTCCATCCTCAGGATATTGGACCAAACTCTGTGTCCAACATATGCAATTTCCAAGTGTTCTGTGAAGTTTACCTTCAGGAAGAACCAACTGTTGAGCTCTTCCGTGATTTCTTCCACTTAAACCGCCGAACTGAATTCTCTGGGCCCTAATACTGAACTTGGCGGGGTATCAATTCAGAAGAGGAAAGAAGTCAACTTTCCTCATGCCAAACATCACATCCATCCTAAAGACTAGAATCAAACATGGTTCTATTGTCAGAACACCGCTCCTGCTGATGGAAACCCTCTGTCGGGTTACCGTGCTCACCGGCTCAGCAATGGCCATTCGCTGCCTCCACGGCTCACTGCCAAAGAACGACAAGCTTATGCACCTCAACTTGCTAAGCTCCGGGCCTTTCTAGCAAATGGCTTAACCGGCATTGACCTCGTTCGCTGCTGGGTTTCATGGGGTATCCTGCCCTTAAGGTGCCGCTCCAGTTTGATGCATGAGTATACCGGGAACATCAAAGACCCTCAACGGTATCATGAAATAGAGACGACTGATGATGAAGTCATTGAGTCCGTGAAGAAGATTCTGGATGGACCGATCGCTGAATGTGGCAAAACTGGGTTGCGTCCTTTTTATGCCTCCAACAAACTGCCAACGGTAAAAAAAATAACCTTGTGCTTTTTTGATCCGTCTCCGCTTTAACACTGTTCTAATAATCCTTTGTGTGATTTACAGGCCAAAGATTCTTTCTGGAAGAGGAAAGCTTCAGACAAACCGGTGAGGGCTCCTCGTGCAAAAAGCAAAGTCACAAAGAAAGCAGCCAAGAAGAAAACCGCCGAGTCCTCTGATCCGCCCAAAGATGTCGATGAATCGGAACAAGAGGTAGAACTTGACTCCCTTGGCTCATTTTTCATACACCTTATTGACAATGATTATTACCAGGATGATGCGGAGGTCAGTCGTGCTGACCATGTAGAGGTAATCTCTCTTTCCTCTGATTCAGATCATGTGCCGGTTCAAAAACTTCGCCGTGCAGTTTGGAAAGTAAAATACTCTCACCCTCTTGCTTATTTGGATCCACAATTTTCTTTGAAGACACAACAACCTGAAGGCCGTCGCACAACCCGGCACAGTGGCCAGCAAGTCACTTCCTCCGGTTTAGCAGACACTCCAAACCGGAAACGTCGTCGAGAAGTCTCATGCTCTTTTAATAAACCTTAGCCCTTGGCGGGTTGCTTCCGATACCCACTTAATCCGTCTGATTCAAATTATCCGGTAACTTCTAATTCTTCATATGGCGATTCATCAACCACCCAGATGCCTCCCCTCAAGACCGTCTCTGGGTAAGTATACTGGCTTTAGCTTTGTTTTCTTGCGCCGGTTTACCAACTAACCTCTGTTTTAATATTACAGCGCCAAAGCCCGACTGAGCAAGAAGGCAAAAACCAATGTCCCCACTGAGGAGATTGACCCGGACAGGACCTCAGAAGGTACTGGTGGAGATGCTGACATCGCTATGGATGATCCTGTACCCCAAGGTCAGGATACCTATGCTGATTCGCCAGAAGTCAACCCGGCCGGTCCTCATGCTGATCCTCCAAGCCCAGCCAAGGACGAAGATCTGCCGAACCCGGCCAGGGATACTGCCAATCCGCCAAGCCCGTCAAAAGTTGGTGATGATGATGTTGTTATCACTGGTACTGGTCACACTATCCCTGGCAACCCAGTTGCCTTGTCAAAGCATACTGCCAAGGAGGAATTTGCTGCTATGGGCAAGGGGATAGGAAAAATTGATTTGTCCAGCTACGTTAATCTTTCTGCTCAGGAGCTCCATTCCAGATTCTTAAACCGCTTATACACAAGCCGGGATTATGAGGCCGGTTTGGTGAACTTAATGAAGGAGCACTATGAGGTAATCTGCAAAACACTTTAAATTTGCTTGTTCTGTATTCCAATTCCATTGTAGCCCCCAAGGGTCGGTTTGTCTCTTGAAGATAAATCGGGACTTCGAGATAAAGAACACTTCAACTGAGTAGCCCTCAAGGGCCGGTTTATCTTATCAAGATGAACTGGGACTTCATGTTTCAAACTGTCCTTTTTTTAATGCCTTTGCCTTTGATTTGTTGATCAAATACACATTAGCCCCCAAGTGCCAAGATGAATACTTGTATTGAGCCTTGGGACTTGTAAACAATCAGCAGGAAAGAAGCAATCCGCATTAGCCCCCAAGTGCCAAGTGTATAACTGGTTATATGCTTGGGACTTTGAGAAAAATATTAACCTCTTCATCATATGACTTTTGCAGGCCGATATAAACAACAAAGATTCCCAAATCGCCGATCTTCAAGAGAATATCAAATCCCAGCAAGCAGAGACCTCTAAAGCCAAAGAGGAGCTAAAAGGCGCTTTGACAGCCATGGAACAATTGAAGGATGGCTTCAAAAATGAATGTGCCAACTGGGAAACTGAGAAGGCTGCTTTGTTGAAGCGGGCTGAAGACGCCGAGGCAGCCCTAAAACCGGTGGCAGAAGAGTTAACTGGGCTGAAGCATCAAATGAATGCTATGACTTCTGCAATATTTGGTAAGCACCTTGTGTAAAGAGTTTGCATATCCATCTTTGAAATTTCTGGTTTAACACAAAATTCTTTGAACCGTTATAGGTAGCCGGATTGCTCATCTGGGCTCAGACATGCGGATGAAGCTGAAAGCAATATATACATTGATAGAGCAACTATACACTGGTGCCCAACGAGTTATCTGTGTGGCCTCATATAACAAACTGGCACCAACGTTGATCAAGGATACACTAGCCAAATTGTCGATGACACCGACGCAGATAGAAGAAATGAAGCGATCTGCTGCCAGGGCTGACGCTTTGTTAGCACTGACTCATGCCAAATCATGGATAGCTGATCTGGATCCAGTTGATATCGCCAAGGGCTATCCGGGTGAACAAGAAAATGGATCAGCATTTGATAATGAAGTCCTCAAAGCCCTGACCAAGGAGATGCGTCCACTAGCAAGTCAATTGGCTAAAGAGGTGAACTTGACTGCTCATCGGTCCTTCTATGATGCCAACAACCATCGAGTTGACACTGCTATGAAAGAAGTGCAGAATCTTATTCCGCCAATTTGTAAGCACACTTATGCCCCTGACATTGAACCGTCCAATCTTATAAGTGAAGAGGCTGTCTTTCAAGCTTTAACCCGGATTGACTGGACCACCGTTGACTTCTAGCCACTGGGTGGGGAGGAGGAGGTTGAACCGACGCCCGAGGATCCATCAACCTCAGGTCCACCTGGTGACGAGTCTTAATCCGGCAATAGGCTTGATTTTCACAGACTGTGTTCTGTGTGAAAAACAATCATTATTTTGGGCCTCAAAGCGCCTTGTAATAGGCTAGTTAAAATACTTTGATCTACGGCACTGATACATAACTTTGTTTGATCCGCCATGATATTTGCTGTGCTTGCTTATACACTTTGATAATTTCATGCGATCCTTATGTCTGCATAAAAAGAATTGTCCGGGCGGTTTACCACCGGACGGGTCACAATGCCCAATACAAAGCCCGGTTAATTACCAAAGCTGAATCAAAATATGAAATAGATCATAGCTGTGATATTAAATCACTTAGTTGGTTTACCAACTTGGATTGTAGTAAGGGTGAGAACCCAAATCTGGAGTATTGATAACTCTCACCATGCAGTGCTGGTGTATATGATAAGCCATACCGGGTTGTGATAAACACCGGATGATCATGTTGGCGACATGTAGTCAAAGCCAGTCCGGGTTATTAAACACCGGTTTGATAATAAATATGGTCTGACAACTTGTAGCTGAAAGCCAAGCCGGTTTAACAAACACCGGGTTATTATGATGACTGAAAAGCCATACCAGTTCAATAAACACCGGTTCAACATAAACTTTATCAAAGGGTAAAAACTTGGCAAAAAGAAAATAAAAACCATGTAGTCGAGGCTTTTCAAGGGCTGCCAGGCCCAAATTCGAGGCTTTTCATGGGCTGCCAGGCCGTTGAGTTAAACCATTTTGCAAATCCTTTTAAGATGGACCTCCAACTAACCAATCGTCGTTTCAACTTTGACAAGTTCAGGGTCTGTATGAGATTGACTTGTCAAACGTTCGGTGGGTCATGCTAGGATTACTTGGATAGGAGTTGCTTACTTGATGAAGGCAGGTTAACCCGAGGTTGTAGGTGAATACACCAGGCTTCCAAGCCTTGCTTGATAGCATATTACAAAGGTCCTTTCAAACTCTTTGTTGTAGTGCACAAAGATCCCCCAAGTAATTTTTGTGAGTTGTGCTCAATGGATGCCTATGTTTAAGCTGTGCATAGCATCTATACTCTCTTTGGCCCCTTGGGTGTGAAGCCCCAAGCTGTATTGTGGCATGATAGCCGGTTTAACAGGTAGTACTCCGCTTTGTCAGCGGAAGCCCCCATGTAACCAAAAGATATTTGAGGAAAACGGCAGAGGCCCTGCTTATAGCAAGGATGCCGGTTTATTGTATTGATCATAATATATACATTGTCAAAATATGTACATAAGAGAAGCCTATGGCTTAGGTGTAATAAGGTTGAAGGAGAGCTATGTTCCAAGGCCGCCGGGTCTCCTCCTCAGATTTGTGTGAGTCTACGTGCTCTCAAACATCAATGAGGTAGTATGATCCCTTGTGCAAATTCTTGCTGACCACAAAGGGCCCTTCCCAAGGTGGGGATAATTTGTGCATAGGTCTGATCCTGGATGAGCCAGAGCACCAAGTCGCCTTCTTGAAAGGTTCTTGTTTTAACCCGGCGGCTGTGATAACACCGCAGGTCTTGCTGATAAACCGCCGAATGAGCCAAAGCCATGTCCTGCTTCTCATCTAACAGGTCCAACGCCTCCTGGCGTGCTTGCTCATTGTCCGCTTCAACATAATTAGCAACCCGGGGTGAATCGTGACAAATATCACTTGGGAGGACCGCCTCTGCCCCGTAAACCATGAAGAAAGGTGTGTAACCCGTTGATCTATTGGGGATGGTGTTGATGCTCCATAACACAGAAGGTAATTCTTCCACCCAACAACCCGACATCCGCTTTAAAGGAACCATGAGCCGGGGCTTGATACCCTTCAAGATTTCTTGATTAGCTCTCTCAGCTTGACCATTAGACTAGGGGTGAGCCATGGATGCTATATCAAGCCGGATGTGCTCTCTCTGACAGAAGTCTTCCATCTCTCCTTTAGAAAGGTTTGTGCCATTATCCGTGATGATACTGTGTGGAAAGCCAAAGCGGAAGATGATCTTTTTGATAAATTGAATCGCCGTAGCTGCATCACACTTGCTTACGGGCTCCGCATCAACCCATTTAGTGAATTTGTCAACCGCCACCAACAGGTGGGTCTTTTTATCCTTGGATCGCTTAAAAGGTCCCACCATATCAAGCCCCCAAGTAGCAAACGGCCAAGTGATGGGAATCATCCGTAGCTCTTGAGCCGGAACATGAGCTCGGCGTGAAAACTTCTGACAAGCGTCACACCGCTTTACCAGATCCTCAGGATCAGCATGAGCTGTCAACCAATAGAACCCATGACGAAAAGCTTTAGCCACCAGGGACTTTGAACCAGCATGGTGACCACAATCCCCTTCATGGATCTCACGTAGAATCTCTTGGCCTTCTTCAGGAGAAACACAACGCTGGAATACGCCTGAAACATTGCAGTGGTGTAACTCGCCATTGTGAATAACCATGGACTTTGATCGCCAGACTATCTGTCTAGCTAGAACTTCATCATCTGGTAGCTCGCCCTGGTTCATATACGCCAAATATGGAACCGTCCAATCCGGAATTACAAGTAAAGCGACTACCAATTGGGCCTCCAGATCACGAACAGCTAAATCCTCCTCTGTAGGCAACTTAACAGACGGGTTATGCAAGATATCTAAAAAGGTATTAGGTGGTACCGGTTTACGCTGAGATCCCAGCCGGCTTAAAGCATCTGCTGCTTCGTTTTTGTGCTGATCAATATGCTCAACCTGATAACCTTTGAACTAACCCACCACAATATCCACCTCGCATCTGTAAGCCGCCATGAGTGGATCCTTAGAATCCCAAGTGCCAGAAACTTGCCGGGCCACCAGATCAGAGTCTCCAAAGCATCGTACCCAGCTTAAATTCATTTCCTTGGCCACACGGAGACCGTGGACTAAAGCCTCGTACTCAGCTGCATTGTTAGTACAAGGAAACATTAAATGGAGAACATAACGAATTTTATCACCTCGAGGGGAAGTAAGGACAACTCCAGCCCCCGAGCCCTCCAATTGCCTGGATCCATCAAAGTGAATAGTCCAGTACGTGTTATCCGGTTTGTCCTCTGGTGCCTGTAGCTCGGTCCAATCATTGATGAAGTCAGCAAGCGCCTGATATTTGATGGTTGTCCAAGGCATATACTTCAACCCATGTGGACCAAGCTCAATTGCCCACTTTGCAACCCGGCCAGTT
The DNA here is from genome assembly GCF_018294505.1 of Triticum aestivum. Classification (NCBI taxonomy): domain Eukaryota; kingdom Viridiplantae; phylum Streptophyta; class Magnoliopsida; order Poales; family Poaceae; genus Triticum; species Triticum aestivum. Next base: position 695,426,117 of record NC_057810.1, on the reverse strand, counting down.
GCTTCCCGGTTCTGAATTATATCGCCTAAAGGAGCAGAACTGACCACTGTGATGGGATGGCCTTGAAAGTATTGCTTAAGCTTCTGACTTGCCATAAAAACCCCATATACCAGCTTCTGCCAATGCGGATATCGTTGCTTTGACTCGATAAGCACTTCACTGATATAGTAAACCGGCCGTTGAACTGGATATTCCTTCCCAGCCTCCTTGCGCTCAACCACAATTGCCACACTGACAACACGAGCATTAGCAACCACGTACAATAATAGGGGCTCCTTGTCAACCGGAGCAGCAAGGACTGGCGGTTCAACCAACTGCCTCTTCAAGTCCTCAAACGCCTCATTAGCTGCGTCACTCCAGACAAAAGTGTCTGTCTTTTTCAACATCTGATACAAAGGGATCGCCTTCTCTCCCAAGCGGCTGATAAACCGGCTTAGGGCTGCAATTCGACCCGCCAGACACTGGACGTCATTGATACACACCGGTTTATCCAAGGATGTAATCGCTTTGATATTTTCCGGATTAGCCTCAATGCCTCTGTTTGACACCAGAAAGCCTAAGAGCTTGCCTGCCGGAACACCGAAAACACACTTGTCTGGATTAAGCATCATCTTATAAACCCGAAGATTGTCAAAGGTCTCCTTGAGATCATCTATCAATGTCTCCTTCTTCCTTGATTTTACTACAATGTCATCCACATATGCATGAACATTGCGCCCAATCTGAGTGTGAAGACAATTCTTCACACAACGCTGATAAGTTGCCTGGGCACTCTTGAGCCCAAAGGGCATAGAAACATAGCAGACGGCTCCAAAGGGAATGATGAAGGCTGTCTTCTCCTGGTCCTTAACTGCCATTTTGATCTGATGATAACCTGAATAAGCATCCAAGAAACACAAACGCTCACAACCCGCCATCGCATCAATGATCTGATCAATACGTGGGAGAGCAAAAGGATCTATCGGACAAGCCTTGTTCAAATCTGTGTAGTCCAGACACATGTGCCAAGTGCCTTTTTCTTAAGGACTAGCACCGGATTAGCCAACCACTCTGGGTGAAACACTTCGATGATAAACCCAGCAGCCAATAGCCGGGCTACCTCCTCACCAATGGCCTTGCGTCTTTCCTTGTTAAAGCGGCGAAGAAACTGTTTGACCGGTTTAAACTTGGGATCAATATTGAGAGTGTGCTCAGCGAGTTCCCTCGGTACACCTGTCATGTCAGAAGGCTTCCATGCAAAAATGTCCCGGTTCTCATGGATGAACTCGATGAGCGCGCTTTCCTATTTTGGATCCAGATTGGTGCTGATGCTAAACTGTTTGGATGAATCGTCAGGAACAAAATCAACAAGTTTAGTCTCATCAGCCGGTTTGAACTTCAGGGCCGGGTCATGCTCAGTGGTGGGCTTCTTCAGAGGGGTCATGTCTGCCGGATCAACATTGTCTTTATAGAACTTTAGCTCCTCTGTAGCATAAACCGACTCAGCATAGGCCGCATCACCCTCCTCGCAATCCAAAGTAATCTTACGACTTCCATGGACTGTGATGGTCCCCTTATCACCCGACATTTTGAGCTATAAATAAATATAGCAGGGCCTCGCCCCGAAATTCGCGTAAGCCGGCCGTCCAAATAGTGCATGATATGGGCTCTGGATTTTCACCACTTCAAAGGTCAATGTTTCAGACCTGGAGTCGTGCTCATCACCAAACACAACCTCCAAAGCTATCTTGCCAACAGGATATGTCGATTTACCTGGTACTACACCATGAAAAATAGTGTTTGACGGTTTAAGACTCTTGTTAGTCAACCCCATGCAACGGAAGGTTTCATAATACAGGATGTTGATACTGCTCCCTCCATCCATCAGCACCTTGGTAAATTTATAACCTCCCACCTGAGGTGCCACCACTAAAGCCAGATGACCCGGATTATCAACCTGGGGCGGATGATCCTCTCTGCTCCACACAATGGGCTGCTCGGACCACCACAAGTAATGTGGCACTGCCGGTTCAACAGCATTAACTGCCCTCTTGTGAAGCTTCTGATCGCGCTTGCACAAGCTAGTAGTGAACACATGATATTGCTCGCCATTCAACTGCTTTGGGTGACTCTGAAAACCTGATTGCTGCTGATTCCCTTGATTATTCTGTTGGTTATTGCCACCTTGGTTGTTCTGGTTGCCCTGACTATTCTGAAACCCAGAGTTTGAACTGCCGCCACCATGAAAACCTGGACGTGAACCGCCCGACGGACCCTGATCATATCGGAAGAGATCAGAGTTTTTGAACTCCTTCATAATGAAATAATCCTTCCAAAGATGTGTTGCTGGAACCTCCTTGGTCCCGTGCTTTGGGCAGGGCTGGTTTAACAGACGCTCTAGATTCATACCTCCACCGCGCTGGGGCGGTTTACCTTTACGACGTTGCATATTGGTGTTAGCCACAAAATCTGAATTATCTGCTTTGCGCTTACCGTTATTCCCATGGCTCCCTTGGGTGTGATGTTGTCCCTTTGCACCGCCGTTCTTCTTTCCCTTCTCCGGTTTCTCCTCATCAGAATCGGGATCCTTGGTACTGTCAGAATCGGCATATTTAACCAAGGCTGCCATAAGTGTTACCATGTCATTGCAGTGGCGCTTGAGCCGTCCCAACTTCATCTTCAATGACTTAAACCGGCAATTACGCTCCAATGTTATGATTGCTTGGCCAGCATTAATACGGTCCGACGAATGCAAGACTTCTGAAACCCGGCACACCCAATGAGTTGTTGACTCATTCTCTCCTTGAACACAGGCATCCAGATCCACAATGGACATAGGTTGTTTGCATGTATCCTTGAAGTTTGCTATAAACCGGGCCTTCAATTGGTCCCATGACTCGATGGAGTTGGCGGGCAGGTTTTTCAACCAAGTGCGGGCTGTCCCTTCCAACATCATGGTAAAGTATTTCGCACATGCCGCTTCATCTACATCTAGCATCTCCATCACCATCTCATAACTTTCCACCCACGCCTCGGGAGGTTGATCGGCGGTGTAATTAGGTACCTTACGTGGACCCTTAAAATCCTTGGGCAGTCGCACATTGCGGAGAGCCGGAATGAGACACGGCACTCCCCAGGAGCTGAAGGCAAGCCCAGTGCCTCGGTCTACTGACGCTGCTGGCTGAACCGGGGCGGGTTGATGACGACTCGCATATTGTGCTGCTAAAGCAGCCTCCCTTCATGCTCTGCCATTATCCACCACGTCCTGAGCATTTGCCTCACCGCACGCCAGATTGGGCCCTTGAGGGGCATTACAGCGTCGCGCACTGCTGGACACCTCCGGTTCATCTATGTGCCCGCTATAACTTTTGCTTGGACGGGGGGTCGAGTGAATCTTGTCTCGGCTGTATGAATAAGCCTACTGCTCCACCATAGCAGTCTGAAGAAGATCCCTGGCCTACCGCATCTCAACTGCTGCTAGTGACACACCCTCCATCGGAATTGCTGCCAGCCAGGATGCTGCAGCTATCATGTTGTCCAAAAGCGTGGAGAAGTGATCCGGCGGGGGTGTTGTGTATTGCGGCGGGTTGTCTATTCGTCAAGGTGGACCCATCACCTGATGTTGATCCGGCACTCCGGTCCTTGGCACGGTAGTCCGGTTTACTGCCGCCGGGTTACTAGTTCCCGCTCGTGGCGTACTGAAGAGATTCATTGCATTATAATCCACCAGTAAGCGAGATTGATGTCTCCTCCTTAATACGTCATTCGAGGCGTTCTGATCTAGCAAGAGTCGACAATTTTCGGCCTGAATTCTCTGTGAATGGGCATCCAAAGTGACCCGTTCCTCAGCCATCCTGGTTTCCTTAGCCGCCAAGTCTTCCTTGGCCATTGTTATCTGATCTTGTAGCTTAGTGACTTCCGCGTTATGCCGATCTTGAGTCTTCGGGGTAACTGCTGTGGCCAATAACATCGTCCAGGCGTCCAACAAACCGGACAGAACTTGAGCCGGCCGGTGTGCGGGGCCTCCTGCCCCAGCTGCTGATCCGGAACCCAATGCCGGTGCAGTAGAGTTTTGTAGGACTGGCTGTGTACTGGCCATGAAGATTGCGACTCAGTTTGGCGGTTCAAGAAATTCCGGAATACTAGTGCCATCGGAATACCCTTCGAACAAGTTGTCTTGAACTTGGTACAGGGACTCGGTTTCACCGGTGGATGACTCGCCATCGGAATAAACGACCGTCTCACCTTCGAACACCGGTTCAGATCCGATCCCATGGACACATCCTACGAACGCATGTTTCATGGCGGGCTGAATCCGGGCAGGACTCGCATGCTGAGCCGTCTCGACGAGGTCGGTGCAGATGTCCGGCTCAGGACCCGGTTCGCCGATCTTGCCGATGAAGACGTGAATTCCTCCGAAGGGGACCCGGTACCCATACTCGATTGAGCCGGCGTCGGGGCCCCAGCCTGCATTGTTGATGTAGAGCTTGCCGCGACGACTCTTGGTCATCCGGCCAACCATGTACCCTTTGAGTCCTTCAAAGCTGCCCTTCAAGAACTCGAAACCATCGTGCGATAGCCCCACGGTGGGCGCCAACTGTCATGGAATTAACACGTCAGATGTCCTCATGAAAGGACTTAGTCGTGGAGCCATCGCGACGGGTTAGCTTAAAGGGGTTAAACCGGACAAAGGACATGAGAGTTTTATACTAGTTCGGCCCCTTACGATGAAGGTAAACGCCTACATCTAGTTGTGATGGAATTATTGGGGTTTCGATTGCCAGGGAGCAAACACGCTATGCCTGGCTTTTGAGTTGTTGTTTCTTGTCCCTGAACCGCCGCCGGGTCATCCCTATATATACACAGGTTGACACCCGGCCGGTTTGCAGAGTACCGAGGCCGGCTCATACAAGTGTCCAGCTCGGTCTCTGCCTCCCTAACTTACAATACAAGTTATACAATTATGGCGGTTTACAACTATGGGCCCTAATCCGCCTTTGGGATCTGGCCCTCTAAGCTTCATCAGTAAAGCGACATCTTGTTGGTCTTCATGGGCTTCAATATAGTTGAGGGTGAACCGGCCCCTCCTAGGCGGTTTACACTTAGTAGTTATATCCCCAACAAAAATGAATGTAAAACATCCAAGAATGATAATATAACAGCATGGGAGATGAGAGGGGCGTATCAAGTGCCACTGCCACTAGCTTGCAGTTTCCTTCTATGCATTGTTTTGCTCTATTCATTGTGAAGTGTTTACTTGCTAGAGAGAAGGTTGATGCACTTAGTGCCCTCGATTTCGCTGTCTTACGCCATGCACTATACAACGATAACACCTTTAGCCTAGGGGCTATTATTGCATGTTGTCTCACTACAAAAAAAATATACTTCCGTGATGATATGTGTTTGTCACAGTAGGTCGCGTTTTCTGTCATGCATGTACATCCATGACGATTTTACGACAGAATCAAGATAGTCATACATGTGCTGTCATAGAAGTGTTCCATGACATTACCAAAATTATCATCATGGAAGTGTCCACTTCCATGACAACAAAACGCGCGTCATAGAAGTGCTTTCATCAAGGGTGACCGACACGTGGCATCCACCGTAACGGGACACCTTTAACCGTCGTTAACCTATCGGGTCCATTTTTGGATCCGATAACCTGCTAACAGCCACGACCAATGCCGATTTTCCAGGTGTAAAATTCTCATTGGCTGATGGATCCACGCGTCAGCTCCGCGTTGGCACAGGTGTCACTCATCCAATGGTCGAGATGGGCCTATGATATGTTGACACGTGGACCGTCCCAAAAGTGGCCCATAAAGTTTAAATGGGCCGGCCCAACTGAAGGCCCATAAAATTTAGCGGACCATAATGGGCCGGCCCAGCTAAAGGCCCACAAGATTTTGCAGACCATAATGGGCCGGCCCAGCTAAAGGCCCACAAGATTTTCCGGACCACAATGGGCTGGCCCAACTAAAGGCCAACAAGATTCTGCAGACCATAATGGGTCGGCCCAGCTAAAGGCCCAACATTCTCTGTCAAATCGGCCCGTCAATGGCCTGTCTAAACTTGTCATCAACGCAGCCCATGGTCACTTCTGGCCCGTTAGCAGTCTGCTAAGTAATTGGGCCGAATTATGGCCTGGTGTATTTCCGGCCTATTAAAGGTCCTGCTTCATTTGGGCCCATTTACAGGCCATCAAACTTTCGGCCCATAAAAGACCGTGAAGGATTTGGGTCATATTCGGCCATGTCTGACATTCGGTCTGTTAGAGGCCCACTATAGATTTGGGCCACTTTCGGCCCGTTGTCATTTTCAGCCTGTTAACGTCGGACGAAAACCATGGGCCATATGTGGCCCAACATCATACCTGGCCCATTAACGGCCCATATAAAAATGATGATAATCTAGCCCGACCAAAGTTCCGGCCTGTTAAAGGCCCGTGTATTAGGTCGGCGCATTTATGGCCCGTTCGAATTTTGGCCTGTCAAAGATCCGCATCGTAAATGGGCCACCATTTCGGCCTGCTAAGACCAGTGGGTTATTTGGCACAATCAGGGCCCAATCTCACTTTCGGTCTATTAAAGGCCCATGTTTTTTATGGGCTCAAGATATTTACACCTATAAATGGCCTATTTTTACTAAGGGCCCAAATTATGTTTAGGCCTGTTAAAGGCCCACTATGGGCACAGACCTACCAGAAAAATATGAAAGCTTATGCTGATTTAGGCCCAGATATTTTTAGTGGGCTACATGCCAATTTCGGCCCGTAATCGGTTTTAGCCCAATTGGAATGGGCCCGACGAATGTTGGCATGTTGGGCTCCTACGAAGCTTTAGGCCGAATACATTACTAAGATAAACCTACACTATACAAAAATAGCATCGTAATTACTGCAGCCTGTGGCAGCATCATAAATGTTGTATCACAACAAAATAAATTCCAACCATACCAAAAAAGGCCTATTGGCATAAACTTTACAGTCCTTCCAGATAAAAGCACCATCAGATGTATAGAAGCACAGATCATTTGACATGAGTGCTAATGTTTCAGGCTGTAGAATCTGATGCACCATCTTTTTTCGCCATTGCTCTTGAACAACGAAGTGAATGTCTGATAGTCTGGTTTCAAAACCATTCATATCTTGATGACATTTGTCAACCACTATTCTTGTTTCCAAAATGACGTCCATTAGGGATTGGACTTGTGTCTGGAGCACAGATATATCACTCTGTCTAGCAGAAAGATTTTGTTCAGTAGGCGATTTAGACGAGGTTACCTTGACAGCCAACCCAGAATTACGCAGGAAGGTGATTTTTGCACTATTAGTGGAGAGATACTGACGCATTGTAGCAAGAGGTGACATTATGCCTGTGGTAGCCTCTTCACCTGCAGGTGGTTGTGGCTGTTCAATCATTTGTTCCATAGCTTCCTGAAAGTTTGAACTTGTAGATTAGTGTATCAGATAAGTTACTAATGAGACAAAAACAAACAAAGTAGGTTAAACGTTTATACATAATTTATTTTTGTGAACTATTGTAATACATTAGCATGTATTGTAGTGCCAACTACATAATAAAATCACTTTCGGAACATATGTCCATGTAGCATGCCTACTGTATTGTATATTTCCTCACATTCATTGACATCTAAGGATAAAGAGACATGGTTTAAAGTAGGATGAACATAGTATGACATCATTCATATCATGGGCAAACAGATATAAAACAAACAGGCTATTTTATCATTATGTGCGCACGTGAACATAACAACTTGATTACAGATCAAGACCAAAAGAATATTCTTCATCTCTTTTAAACCATGTAAGGTGAAATGATACGTTTAAAAGTGAACAGAGTAACTGACATTGGCTGCAAACCAAGTAGTTAAATGAACACATCACAGTACCAATCAGTTCAAGGCAGGAGGAGTAAGGACTTACAACAACGGCTTGAACTGGTGTGCTCATGCCCTTCATCTTGCTGGTGTGGCAATCCTTGATGATTTGCACTCTATTCGGTTCAGGTTCTTTTTGGTCCACACGGGCTTTCCTCTATATTTGGAACAAGTCAATATAGATACGATAATATGGCACAAAAAAGAAGGAAGTAGCAGCTATTTACAAGAGCCTCGCAGTGTGCAATATAGCTACGAGATCTTGTTGTCTGTTGGAATTTCACTTTAGAACGGTTGGTTTTGTTCTTCAAACAGTTAGCCTAGAAGAAGATACACTTGTGAGGCACATACATAAATACAAGTTCAATATGTGGTCTGATCAAATACATATAGCCTACCTAATACTTTGGATCAGACAAGTGTTTAACGAGGGTTGTCCAGTCTTCATCTGTAATATATTCCACTGGAGATGTTTGGGCGATTTCATTGTTAGCCTTGCCTTCAAAGCGACATTTTCTAAGGTGGTACCGATACTATCGCAGAGCAGACTGAAAAACATGAGTGCATGCTTGTTTAGTTGCATCATCTTTCAGATCCAACTTGAACCTCATCTGCTGAAAAAAGAATGTGAGTCTTATTAGGAGGAAGCTAGAAAGTATGGGACAGAGCAAGACAATATTACTAATTGCGATGAATAACATTACTTACGGATAAATGGTCAAGGAAGGTGTTAAACTGGGCATTGTCTTTCTCATTCCTGTATTGGATCCATGTTGGGAGGATACGTGCATGACACCTAACGGCAACGGCTGCCTCTGATACTAACTTGGCTGACTCTGTAGCATCACGTGGCCTTTTTAAACCTGCCTCAAAATGGGTCTCCATTCTTCCTCCTTTAGATTTTGTTAATCTGTCAAGCATTATCCCTTATGTCTATTTCCGCTTGCGCCGTGGTGCTAGTTCAATAACGAATATGGAAAGTGTTAGTGTACATCAAACTGTGAGAGTACATATAAAGGAGCATGCAACTGCAACTTGACTCGGTAAGGTACCATCTTGGTGTTGATGCTCATGAGGTTCATCTAATCTTGCCAAGTCCTGTTGTGTCAGCAGTGCTTCGGAAGTAGTGTTAGATGTGAAGGAAGCTTGGGAACTGGCCAGTGCCGGAGCAAATGAACGAGTAACTCGTTGAGATGCTGGTACAGTTGAAGCAGATGCTGCAGCTGGTGGAGCAGGTGATACTGTGTTTGTAGATTTAGCCAGTGGACTTGGACCTTCTATTGCACTATAAGTACCAGCAGAATCTCGATGGCAGATCCTTTTCCGTTTCACCCGACGAGTAACAACACTCCCTACTATATTATTTTCCTTGCTCTTTTTTGACTTTGCCATGTCAAGCTGTACCCACAACACAAAAGAATAAAATCACTCTTCAGAACTCATTGATGCATGATACAGACAAGCAATACTTTGATGTAAGACAACCGTATGAGGATGGAATATGTAAGAAAAACAGGATGGCAGGACATATTCACAGCTACGATGTGCAAACTAAGCAGAAGGATTTTCAAGAAAATAGAAGTAATGCAAGCTAGACACCATATGAAAGATGCAACCAATATTACTCTGCCAAGTTAAAAGTGTCTTGTCATAAGTGGCAATTCGAAAAATTAGAAGCAGTACAACATAGAAATCAATGCAAGATGCCACTATCAAGCTGCCATGTTAAAAGCGCCCAATCATGAGTGACTGATGCGGGATACACAACAACAGTACTTTGATGTAAGAACATGGTATGATAGATAGATGCAGTGTATTCTAGACACAGAAAGCCATGTCATATGCACATGTATAACATATAAACTTAGCAGGTGCAATTTAATCAAAATAGAAGAAATACAGGCTAGACAACATATGCAACATGAATCCAATTATCACACTGTCAACTTAGAGCAAGCACCTGCGATGGTGGAGTACGGGATATGAACTCATCATGTAGACTTGGGACTTGAACTTCATTAGCAGTAGCAGTGGCAAATCTAGAGAGTCTCTGTTTGCATCGGTGCGGAGGACCACCAACATCCCCTAACTTACTCTTTTCCTTCCTATTTTCTGATATTGCCTTATGAAGTCAAAACCACAAGAAGATGAATAAAATTAGCTCTGCATAACTGGCCGATGCATGATACAGACGAACACTACTTTGATGTAAGGCAAGCGTAGGATAGAAGGATGGAATATATATAAAAAAAGACAGCGTTTCATATTCACACGTATGATAGGAGGATGGAATATGTATGAAAATACAGTAAGCGGAAGGCATTTCAACAAAATTAGAAGAAATGAAAGCTAGGCACCATATGAACATGCAACCAATATCACTCTATCAGGTAAAAAGTGTCTCGTCGTAAGTGCCATTTCAAGAAATTAGAAGCAGTACAAGCTAGAAGACAATGCAAGATGCAACCTACATCACAGTCCCAAGTTAAATGTGTCTTATGGGTAAGTGATCGTTGCAGGTATAAATTGTAAGCTACGCATATGCAATTAAACATAATCAGAAGCAATACAAACTAGACATCATACAGAAAACGCAACCACATATAACAGTTCCAAGTAAGAGCAAGCGCATGTGATGGTGGAGTAGGGGAGATGTGCTCATCATGTACACGTATGTTCTAGAAACAGGAACACATGTCATATTCACAAGCATTATGTGTAAAGTAAGAAGATGCAATTCAACTTAGAAGCAATACAAGCTAGACATCATACGCAACATGCAACCACATATAATAGTGCCAAGTTAGAGCAAGCACCAGTCATGGTGGAGTAGGGGAGATGTGCTCATCATCTACACAGCTAGATTGACTGTCCAACCTTGTGTTGTCTTGCGAATCTTGTTGGGAGGATGGCGGAGTAGAATTTGTAGAGACCCCCTGTTTGACTTGCTCCGAAGGACTACCATCATCCACTGCCGGACTAATTTCCTTCAGCTGTAATGATTTTGCATTGTGAAGTCAAACCGATAAGAAAAAGGAATAAAATTCGCTCTTCAGAACTCATTCATGCATGATACTGACGAACACTACTCGGATGAAAGGCAAACACATGATGCGAGGATGGAATATGTATGAAAAACAGGATGGCGTGACATATTCACACCTATGATGTGGTAACTAAGCAGAAGGCATTTCAACAAATTAGAAGCACTGCAAGCTATACACCATATGAAAGATGCAACCAATATCACTCTGCCAAGTTCAAACTGTATGTCGTTTCAACAAATTAGAAGCAGTACATGCTAGAAATCATATGCAAGACACAACCAATATCACAGTGGCGACTTAAAGGTGCCTTATCATAAGTGACTGATGCGGGATATGCAAGAACAGTAGTCTGATGTAGAAACAGGAACACATGTCATATTCACACGCATTATGTGTAAAGTAAGCAGATGCAATTCAAAAAAGTTAGAAGCAATACAAGCTAGACATCATACACAACATGCAACCACATATAATAGTGCCAAGTTAGAGCAAGCACCTGTGATGGTGGAGTAGGGGAGATGTGCTCATCATCTACACATCTACATTGACTGTCTAGCCTTGCGTTGTCTTGCGAATCTTGTTGGGAGGATGGCGGAGTAGAATCTATAGAGAACCTCCGTTTCAGTTGCTCGGAAGGACCACCATCATCCAATGCCTTGCCAATTTCCTTCAGCTTTATTGATTTTGCATTGTGAGGTCATACCGACAAGAAAAAGGAATATAATTCGCTCTTCAGAACTCATTCATGCATGATACTGACGAACACTACTCTGATGAAAGGCAAAGTCATGATACGAGGATGGAATATGTAAGAAAAAATGGACGGCTTGACGTATTCACACTATGATGTGGTAACTAAGCAGAAGGCACTTCAATAAATTAGAAGCACTGCAAGACACCATATGGAAGGTGCAATCAATATCACTCTGCCAAGTTAAAACTGTCTCGTCATAGGTGGCGTTCATCAAACTAGAAGCAATACATGCTAGAAATCATATTCAAGATGCAAACCAATATCACACTGCCAACTTAAAGGTGTCCCATCATAAGTGACTGATGCAGGATACACAAGAATAGTAGTTTCATGTAAGAACACGGTGTGATAGACAGATATAGTATGTACCAAAAACAGGAAAGTGTGTCATATTCACATGTATCATGAGTAAGCTAAGCAGATGCAGTTTACACTAATTAGGAGCAATATGAGATAGACACCATATGCAACATGCAACCAGATATCGCACTGCCAAGTTAGAGCAAGCACCTTGGATGGTGGAGTAGAGGAGCGGAGACTTGGACCTTGTAATGCACTATCAGTACAAGGAGAATCGGTACAGATGCTCCGCTTACGTTGCTGTAGAGGACCACCATCATCGCCTTCCTTACTCTTTTCCTTCCTCTTTCTTGATTTTGCCTTGTCAAGTCAAACCCATAAGAAAAAGGAATAAAGTTTGCTCTTCAGAACTCATTGATACATGATACTGACGAACGCTACTTTCATGTAAGGCAGCCGCATGATAGGAGGATGGAATATGTATGAAAAACAGGACGGCGTGACATATGGACATATATGATGTATAAAGTGTAAACTAAGCACAAGGTGCTTGAACTTGTTAGAATCAATGCAAGCTAGAAACCATATGAAAGATGAAACCAATATCACTCTGCCAAATTAAAAGGGTGCCCTAACAAATGTATTTGACCAAATTAGAAGGAATACATGGCAACAGGCTAGAAATAATATGCAATATGCAACGAATAAAGGTGACTCATCGTAAGTGATTGATGCAGGATACAGAAGAGAGATAGTTTCATGTAAGAACAAGGTTAACACATAGATGTAGTGTGTACCAAAAATAGGAAGGCATGTCATATTCATAGGTATAGTGTGTAAACTAAGCAGATGCAATTTACCCTAATTAGAAGTATTACAAGCTAGACACCGTATGCAACATGCAACCACATATAACACTGTGAAGTTAGAGCAACCACCTGTGATGGTGGTGTAGGGGAAGTTCGATCTTCAAGTGCAGAGCTACGTTCAATATCTTCATTTAGGCTTGTTGTTTCTTGAGAATCATGTGGAGAGGATGAAATTGCATTCTTTGTAAGAGTATTGCGTCTCATATTAACCCACGCGCGTGACTGTCTCATCATAAGCAATAGATGCAGGATACACAAGAACAGTAGTTTGATGTAAGAACATGGTGTGATAGGCAGATGTAGTATGTACCAAAAATAGGAAGGCGTGTGATACGTATCTGTCGTATCTATAATTTTTGATTGTTCCATGCCAATATTATTCAACTTTGATATACTTTTGGCAACTTTTTATACTATTTTTGGGACTAACATATTGATCCAGTGCCCAGTGTCAGTCCCTGTTTGTTGCATGTTTTATGTTTCGTAGAAACCCAATATCAAACGGAGTCCAAACAGGAAAAAAACGGACAGAGAATTATTTTGGAATATTTGTGATTTTTGGGAGGAAGAATCAACGTGAGACGGTGCCCGAGAGGGCCATGAGACAGGGGGCGCGCCCCAGGGAGGTAGGCGCGCCCTGGAGTCTCCTGGGCACCTCGTAAGGCGGTTGATACTCTTCTTTTGCCGCAATAAAGCTAATTTTATGAGAAAAATCTGGGCGAAAGATTCACCCCAATCGGAGTTACGGATCTCCGGATATAAAAGAAACGGTGAAAGGGTAGAATCTGGGAACGCAGAAACAGAGAGAGACAGAGAGACAGATCCAATATCGGAGGGGCTCTCGCCCCTCCCACGCCATGGGAGCCAAGGACCAGAGGGGAAACCCTTCTCCCATCTAGGGAGAAGGTCAAGGAAGAAGAAGAAGAAGGGGGGCTCTCTCCCCCTTGCTTCCGGTGGCGCCGGAGCGCTGCCGGGGGCCATCATCATCACCGCGATCTTCACCAACACCTCCGCCATCTTCACCAACATCTCCATCACCTTCCCCCATCTATATTCAGCGGTCCGCTCTCCCGCAACCCGCTGTACCCTCTACTTGAACATGGTGCTTTATGCTTCATATTATTATCCAATGATGTGTTGCCATCGTATGATGTATGAGTAGATTTTTGTTGTCCTATCGGTGATTGATAAATTGCTATGATTGGTTTAATTTGCTCGTGGTTATGTTGTTGTCCTATTGTGCCCTCCGTGTCGCGCAACCATGAGGGATTACCGCTGTAGGGTGTTGCAATACATTCATGATTCTCTTATAGTGGGTTGCTTGAGTGACAGAAGCATAAACCCGAGTAAGGGGGTTGTGGCGTATGGGATAAAGGGGACTTGATACTTTAATGCTATGGTTGGGTTTTACCTTAATGATCTTTAGTACTTGCGGATGCTTGATAGAGTTCCAATCATAAGTGCATATGATCCAAGAAGAGAAAGTATGTTAGCTTATGCCTCTCCCACATAAAACTTGCTATCGCTCTAGTAACGTAGTCAATTGCTTAGGGACAATTTCACAACTCCTACCACCACTTTGCACACTCGCTATATTTAGTTTATTTCTTCTTTATCTAAACAGCCCCTACTTTTTATTTATGTGTTCTTTATTATCTTGCAAACCTATCCAACAACACCTACAAAGTACTTCTAGTTTCATACTTGTTCTAGGTAAAGCAAACACTAAGCATGCGTAGATTCGTATCAGTGGCGGATAGGACTTGAGAGAATATTTGTTCTACCTTTAGCTCCTCGTTGGGTTCGACACTCTTACTTATCGAAAGAGGCTACAATTATCCCCTACACTTGTGGGTTATCAAGACCTTTTTCTGGCGCCGTTGCCGGGGAGTCATAGCGTGGGGTGAATATTCTCGTGTGTGCTTGTTTGCTTTATCACTAAGTAATTTTTATTTCTATTCTTAGTTGTTTTCTATCTTTAGTTATGGGTAGGAAACACAAAATACCAAAAAAATAGTTGTACCTACTGAACCAATGGTTGAAGAACCACTCAAAATCTATCACACTACTGAAGCTTTTTACTTGGATCATCTTCGATCCCTATGTGCTCGTGCTGAAACCCCAACTAGCTTAGTTGAGGGAAAATCTTTAGATGAGCATGCTTGTTATGTGCGACACCGTATATCTGAAAAAGGGAAACTTTTACTAGATCAAATTCATCGTTTGCAATGATATGCTTGGACTTTATGTGAACTATATGATTTTACTTGTTGTTCTGAAAACCCTAAGAAACACCTTCCCTATCAATGCTTGTCTAGTGATAATGGAATCGTATCTTCGTATGTTAAGGGTGTTTATAATTACTATGATGTTCAACAAACTGAAGAATTTGTTGCTTCTAAGGGTGCTTATGAAATTACTTCTTTGATTGAAAAGTATGATGCTACTCTCTATAAATCTGAAATTTTTGCCATACTTGAATATTGTTAGTTTAACTTATGCTCCTAATGCCTATGTTAAACTATATATTGAGGACTCCTCAGCTGTCCAAAGAAGAGACTAATATTTTGCAGGAAGCTATGGAAGAAGAAATTGATGAAACTGTGAGCTCATTGGATGAAAAAGATGATGAGGAGAGCGAAGAACAAAAGGAGGAAGAGCGTATTAGCTACCTGTGCCCACCTTATAATGAGAGTAACTCTTCAACTCATACAATGTTTAATTTCCCTTCGTGCTTACCGAAGGATGATTGCTATGATGATTGTTATGATCCCGTTGATTCTCTTGAAATACCCCCTTTTGATGATGCTTGCTATGCTTGTGGCCATGATGCCAATATGAATGATGCTTATGGAGATGAACTTGCTATAGTTCCTTATGTTAAACATGAAATTGTTGCTATTGCATCCACACATGATAGTCCTATTATCTTTTTGAATTCTCCCAACTACGCTATATCGGAGAAGTTTGTGTTTATTAAGGATTATATTGATGGGGTGCGTTTTACTACTACACATGATGATTTTGATAGATATAATATGCATGTGCTTGCTGCTCCTACTTGCAATTATTATGAGAGAGGAACTATATCTCCACCTCTCTATGTTTCCAATATGATAAAATTGCAAGAAACTGCTTATAATATGCATTGGCCTTTACTTGGTGTGCATGAATTGTTCTTTTATGACATGCCGATGCATAGGAAGAGAGTTAGACTTCGTTGTTGCATGATATATGTTACTTTGTGCTCACTACGAAATTACAAATCATTGTTAATTAAAATTGGCTTTGATATACCTTGGGATCCGAGTGGATTCATTACTTGAGCACTATATGCCTAGCTTAATGGCTTTAAAGAAAGCGCTGCCAGGGAGACAACCCAGAAGTTTTAGAGAGTCATTTATTTCTGTTGAGTGCTTTAATATAGTTTAAAAACAAAAAAAATAAAGAGGGGAACCCAAAACTTTTCAAAAAGGAAAGTGAAAGTGAGAAAGACAAGCATTGTTGAAGTGGGAGAGCTCCTTGAACTTTGTTCATGCTCACGGAAACTTCGTGAATCTTGATTACAGAAACTTTTCATAAAAAATAATTATCCCCTTGTACAATTCCATTGAATTATAAAAATAATGTGCCAAGGTTTGCCTTTAGGATGTTTACAATGCTTGTTGGTTTGTACGGTGCAGGACAGAAACTTTGGCTGTAGTGCGCGATTTTACATTTGTTACTGGAATGTCAAATGGTTCTGATTCCTTTTGCACTGTCTTTATGTACAAAATTTTTATTTTTCCTAATTTTGGTAGAATTGTTGGAGTAGCAGAAGTATGGTGAATGTTCAGATTTCTACAGACTGTTCTGTTTTTGACAGATTCTGTTTTTGATGCATAGTTTACTTGTTTTGATGAATCTATCAATTTCTATCAGTGGATTAAGCCATGAAAAAGTTATGTTACAGTAGACACAATGCAAAAACAAAATATGAATTGGTTTGCAACAGTACTTAGAGTGGTGATTTGCTTTATTATACTAACGGATCTTACCGAGTTTTCTGTTAAAGTTTTGTGTGGATGAAGTGTTTGATCGAGGAGGTCTCGATATGAGGAAAAGGAAGAGAGGAAATAGCTCAATCTTGGGGATGCCCAAGGCACCCCAAGTAAATATTCAAGGAGACTCAAGCGTCTAAGCTTGGGGATGCCCGGAAGGCATCCCCTCTTTCTTCAACAAGTATCGGTATGTTTTCGTATTCGTTTCGTTCATGCGATATGTGCAAGTCTTGGAGCGTGTTTTGCATTTAGTTTTCACTTTTCTTTTTTGCGCCATGCTGGTATGAGATAGTCCTTGGTTGATTTATAGAATGCTATTTGCACTTCACTTAAATCTTTTGAGTATGGCTTTATAGAATGCTTCCTGTGCTTCACTTATATCATTTGAAGTTTGGGTTACCTATTTCTCTTCACATAGAAAACCGCCATTTGCAGAATGCTCTTTTGCTTCACTTATATTTGTTAGAGCATGGACATATCTTTTGTAGAAAGAATTAAACTATCTTGCTTCACTTATATTTATTTAGAGAGATGACAGGAATTGGTCATTCACATGGTTAGTCATAAAATCCTACATAAACTTGTGGATCACTAAATATGATATGTTTGATTCCTTGCAATAGTTTTGCGATATAGAGGTGATAATATGTGGGAGGTACTAGTATATGGTTGTGTTTAGTAAGGATGTTGGTGTTAAAGTTTGTGATTCCCGAAGCATGCACGTATGGTCTACTAACTATGTAACCAAATTGGCGCGCATTGTATTTTGATTGTTTATCTTTGCGTGAAGGTCGGGGGCGTGCGATGGTTAACTCCTACCAACATCCCCCTAGGAGCATGCACGTAGTACTTTATTTCAAGGGATAATAAATTTTTGCAATAAGTATGTGAGTTCTTTATTACTAATGTTGAGTCCATGGATTATACGCACTCTCACCCTTCCATCATTGCTAGCCTCTTCGGTACCGTGCATTGCCCATTCTCACCTCGAGAGTTGGTGCAAACTTCGCCAGTGCATCCAAACCCTGTGATATGATACGCTCTATCACACATAAGCCTCCTTATATCTTCCTCAAAACAGCCACCATACCTACCTATCATGGCATTTCCATAGCCATTCCGAGATATATTGCCATGCAACTTCCATCATCATCATATACATGACTTGAGCATGCATTGTCATATTGCTTTGCATGATCGTAAGATAGCTAGCATGATGTTTTCATGGCTTGTCCGTTTTTTGATGTCATTGCTACGCTAGATCATTGCACATCCCGGTACACCGCCGGAAGCATTCATATAGAGTCATATCTTTGTTCTAGTATCGAGTTGTAATATTGAGTTGTAAGTAAATAAAAGTGTGATGGTCATCATTATAGAGCATTGCCCCATGAAAAAAAGAGGCCAAAGAAGCCTAAATAAAAAAGGGGGCCAAAGAAGCCCACCCAAAAAAAGAAAAAAAGAATAAAAGAAAAGGGGCAATGTTACTATCCTTTTTCCACACTTGTGCTTCAAAGTAGCACCATGTTCTTCATATAGAGAGTCTCCTATATTGTCACTTTCATATACGAGTGGGAATTTTCATTATAGAACTTGGCTTGTATATTCCAACGATGGGCTTCCTCAAATGCCCTAGGTCTTCATGAGAAAGCACGTTGGGTGCACACCCACTTAGTTTTCAGTTTGAGCTTTCATACACTTATAGCTCTTAGCGCATTCGTTGCATGACAATCCCTACTCCTCGCATTGACATCAATTGATGGGAATCTCCATAGCCTATTGATTAGCCGCGTCGACGTGAGACTTTCTTCCTTGTCTTCTCCATATAAACTCCACCATCATATTCTATTCCACCCATAGTGCTATATCCATGGCTCACGCTCATGTATTGTGTGAGACTTGAAAAAGTTTGAGATAGGCATGAGGGGTACCTTGTGTTAAGAAAAGGGAGCATATAAGACTATATGATTTTTTAGGGATAACGTTCTGGAAGCATTGATATTTTGAAAGACATGATTGTTTGTTGGGATGCCCTATGTATTATTGTTTTTATGTCAAATGATAGACTATTGCCTTGAATCACTCGTGTCTTAATATTCATGACATGATTAGACTTATGATCAAGATTATGCTAGGTAGCATTCCACATCAATTTTTTATCATTTACCTACTCGAGGACGAGCAGGAATTAAGCTTGGGGATGCTGATACGTCTCCGTCGTATCTATAATTTTTGATTGTTCCATGCCAATAGTATTCAACTTTCATATACTTTTGGCAACTTTTTATACTATTTTTGGGACTAAAATATTGTTCCAGTGCCCAGTGTCAGTTCCTGTTTGTTGCATGTTTTATGTTTCACAGAAACCCAATATCAAACGGAGTCCAGACGGGAAAAAATCAGATAGAGAATTATTTTTGAATATTTGTGATTTTTGGGAGGAAGAATCAACGCGAGACGGTGCCCGAGAGGGCCACGAGACAGGGGGGCATGCCCTGGACTCTCCTGGGCACTCCGTAAGGCGGTTGATGCTCTTCTTTTGCCACAAGAAAGCTAATTTGATGAGAAAAATCTGGGCGAAAGATTCACCCCAATCGAATTTACGGATCTCCGGATATAAAAGAAACGGTGAAAGTGGGAACATAGAAACAGAGAGAGACAAAGAGACAGATCCATTCTCGGAGGGGCTCTCGCCCCTCCCACACCATGGGAGCCAAGGACCAGAGGAGAAACCCTTCTCCCATCTAGGGAGAAGGTCAAGGAAGAATAAGAAGAAGGGGAGCTCTCTCCCCCTTGCTTTCGGTGGCGCCGGAGCGCTACCGGGGGCCATCATCATCACCGCGATCTTCACCAACACCTCCGCCATCTTCACCAACATCTCCATCGTCTTCCCCCATCTATATTCAGCGGTCCACTCTCCCGCAACCCGCTGTATCCTCTACTTGAACATGGTGCTTTATGCTTCATATTATTATCCAATGATGTGTTGCCATCCTATGATATCTGAGTAGATTTTCGTTGTCCTATCGGTGATTGATGAATTGCTATGATTGGTTTAATTTGCTTGTGGTTATGTTGCTATCCTATTGTGCCCTCCGTGTCAAGCAACCATGAGGGATTACTGCTGTAGGGTGTTGCAATACGTTCATGATTCTCTTATAGTGGGTTGCTTGAGTGACAAAAGCATAAACCCGAGTAAGGGGGTTGTGGCGTATGGGATAAAGGGGACTTGATACTTTAATGCTTTGGTTGGGTTTTACCTTAATGATCTTTAGTAGTTGCGGATGCTTGCTAGAGTTCCATTCATAAGTGCATATGATCCAAGAAGAGAAAGTATGTTAGCTTATGCCTCTCCCACATAAACCTTGCTATCGGTCTAGTAACGTAGTCAATTGCTTAGGGACAATTTCACATCTCCTACCACCACTTTTCCACACTCGCTATATTTACTTTATTGCTTCTTTATCTAAACAGCCTCTACTTTTTATTTATGTGTTCTTTATTATCTTGCAAACCTATCCAACAACACCTACAAAGTACTTCTAGTTTCATACTTGTTCTAGGTAAAGCAAACACTAAGCATGCGTAGAGTCGTATCAGTGGCAGATAGGACTTGAGAGAATATTTGTTCTACCTTTAGCTCCTTGTTGGGTTTGACACTCTTACTTATCGAAAGAGGCTACAATTATCCCCTACAATTATCAGCGTGTCATATTCACATGTATAATGTGTAAGCTAACGAGATGCAATTTAACAAATTAGAGCAATACAAGATAGGCACCATATGCAACATGCAACGAGATATCACACTGCCATGTTAGAGCAAGCACCTTGGATTGTGGAGTAGGGGAGATGAGATTTGGAACTAGCACTGCAGTACGAGTAGCAGGAGAATCTGTAGAGATCATATGTTTCGGTTGCTCTAGAGGACCACCATCATTTCATGCCTTCGTCCTTTCAGATTTTGCCTTGTCAAGTAAACACACAAGAAAAAGGAATGAAATTCGCACTTCCAAATTCGTTGATGCAAGATACTGACGAACAAAACTTTTATGTATGGCAACCACATTGTAGGAGGATGGAATATGTATGAAAAACGCTAAGCAGAAGGCATTTCAACAAATTGGAAGCAATGCAATCTAGACACCATATGAAAGATCCAACCAAAATCACTCTACCAAGTTAGATGTGTCTCATTATAAGTGGCACTTCAACAAATTAGAGGCAATACATGTTTGAAATGATATGCAAGATGCAACCAATATTACACAGTCAACTTGAAGGTGTATCGTTAGAAGTGATTGATGAGGGATACACAAGAAAAGTAGTTTGATGTAAGAACATGGTTAATAGAAAGACGTAGTATGTACCAAAAATAGGAAGGCGTGTCATATTCACAGGTATAATGTGTTAACTAAGCAGATGCAATTTACCCTAATTAGAAGCATTACAAGGTAGACACCATATACAACATGCAACCACATATCACACTGCCAAGTAAGAGCAAGCACTTGCGATGGTGGTGTGGGGGAATTGTGGTGATCAACTAGAGAGCTATGTTGACTATCTTCATTTAGCCTTGTTGTTTCTTGAGAATCATGTGGGGAGGATGACACTGCACTCTTTAAACGAGTAGGGCGTCTCACAGTAACCCACTCGGGTGACTGTCTCATCATAAGTGATTGACAAGGGATACAAAAGAGCATTAGTTTGATGTACGAACATGGTTAATAGACATATGTAGTAGGTATCAAAAATAGGAAGGCATGTCATTATCAAAGGTATAATGTGTAAAGTAAGCAGATGCAATTTAACCAAATTGGAAGCAATACAAGCCAGCCACCATATGCAACATGCAACCACATTTGACAGTGCGAAGTTAAAGCAAGCACATGGGATGGTTGTGTGTGGCAATTGAGATCATCAACTGCAGAACTACGTTTACTATCTCCAACTGCTGACACTGCACCCATTAGAGCGCTGAAACGCTTAGTGCTTATCTTCGAATTACACCGAAGCGACTTCTATCTTTTCTTTTCTGCATTCATCAACACTGCGTTAGAATCTGAAATACCCATGCATAAAAAAACAATAGTGTGAGTATGGATGAAGTGTGTGCACAATTAGTACAGTGTAAAGGTAGCAGATAGCAGGTCGGTGAGAAATAAATGACGGGAGACATATGATAGCTCTACAACATGCATGGCACACTAAATTACTACAGGATTCTATGAAAATAACAGTCAACTGAAAGCAAATAGGTCGGTCCATTTTTTCTGCATCGTCCGATGTACAAAGAACGGGCAGATCGCCTTCATCTACCTCCAGCCAGTCAGTGTTGACGATCTTCCTCGAAACGGCAGCGACCATCGGCCCAGTATTCCTCCCCTGCCTGCGCCCTCCCCTCTACCTCACCGCACTGCCATGCTTGGCACCGTCCCCCAGCCATCCATTCAAGCCCCTCCGACCTCCAGATCGGGCGCAAGCAGCTCCTGCTCCCCACACCCCTATGATAGACACCGATGCACCGCTTCCCTGGGGAACAGGCGGACTAGGTGCTCCGCGCGCCTAAGAGGGTGCTGCTTCTATTAATTTCGGTTCGACTGACCCTGAATTGAAATCTAGGTGGGCTACTGACCTCTAGCAATGGTGAAATGGTAAAGGGAGGAAACCTTGTGCATTTAGTATCACGAAGAAGATGCAGTAAGAAGCTCTCAACTAGTTTCTTCCGTGGGATGAATACGGTGTGAGCGGAGACGTAAGATTTGCACGAATAAGGGAAGAGGAGTACCTCTTTCTGCTGGCAGTGATGTGTCCTCCTTCTGTTTTTCCAACGATCTTCTTGTGGTTCGCTGGAAACGAGAAGTTGTGGAGGACGGTGGAGCCTTGGACGAACCCATGGCCAAGTTGTTGAGTGTGGTGCGGTGGCCGTCTGTCGGTGGCGGGGAACCAGATCCGAGGCGGCGAACGACAACGTAGCGGGAACAGCTCCGGTGCGGTGGACAGTTGCGATAGTGGAGCGGCAGCAGTGAGGCACATGACAGCGTGGTCGGAGTGGTTCTGGTACTATGCACGTCGGCGTCAGTGTCGTGGAGGCGGCTTTGCCTCGGCTTCAGCTACTAAGTCCTTGAGGGCGTTGCGGTTGCGGTTGCGTTGGACGACAACGTCGGGGTACCGGCTCAGGCGTGATGGAGGAGGGCGGCGGTGGATTGGATGCTATGGGGTGGAGGACGGAGGAGGCTGGGGTTTCACGGCTGGTGGAGAGGGTGTTTTGGCGCCCACTGAGTATGAATGGGGAAACGGAGGGAAGCGGGGAACTAAGGGGGAACAATGTTTCGGTTTGAAACACGCTTGTTTGAAATTTGGGGAAAGTTACAAACTTTGCCCTCATCTAAAATTTCGGACATATTGCGGGTTGGGGGTAGGTGTAGGATCTTGAAGTATGTCTAGAGGGGGGTTGATTAGACTACTTGACCAAATAAAAACTTAACCTTTTCCCAATTTTAGTCTTTGGCAGATTTTATCAAACTTAGCACAAGTCAAGCAATCTTGACACAATTCAAGCAAGCATGCAAAGAGTATATGAGCAGTGGAAAATAAAGCATGCAACTTGCAAGAATGTAAAGGGAAGGGTTTGGAGATTTCAAACGCAATTTGGAGACATGGTGATTTTTGAGCCGTGGTTCCGATAGGTGGTGCTATCATACATCCACGTTGATGGAGACTTCAACCCACGAAGGGTAACAGCTGCGCGAGTCCACGGAGGGCTCCACCCAAGAAGGGTCCATGAAGAAGCAACCTTGTCTATCCCACCATGGCCGTCGCCCACGAAGGACTTGCCTCACTAGCGGTAGATCTTCACGAAGTAGGCGATCTCCTTGCCCTTACAAACTCCTTGGTTCAACTCCACAATCTTGTCGGAGGCTCCCAAGTGACACCTAGCCAATCTAGGAGACACCACTCTCCAAGAAGTAACAAATGGTGTGTTGATGATGAACTCCTTGCTCTTGTGCTTCAAATGATAGTCTCCCCAACACTCAACTCTCTCTCACAGGATTTGGATTTGGTGGAAAGAAGATTTGAGTGGAAAGCAACTTGGGGAAGGCTAGAGATCAAGATTCATATGGTAGGAATGGAATATCTTGGTCTCAACACATGAGTAGGTGGTTCTCTCTCAGAAATGGTAAGTTGGAAGTGTAGGTTTGTTCTAATGCTCTCTCTACGAATGAAGAGGAGGTGGAGGGGTATATATAGCCTCCACACAAAATCTAACCGTTACACACAATTTACCAATCTTGGTGGGACCGAATCAACAAACTCGGTCAGACCGATTTAGTAAACCTAGTGACCGTTAGGGTTTTCGGTGGGACCGACATGCAACTCGGTAGAACTACAAAAAAAAGACACATCCGTGACATTTTGGGCCGAACGAAAAAAATCTGTCATACATATGACACTTCTATGATGATAATTGTGACAAAACCCGGTATCATCATAGATGTGGTGGGCTCCTACTTCTATGACAAAAAATCATGACAGAAAATGGGCTTTTCGTCCTCGGCGGGCCAGAGACACAGCTGCATGACATTCTTTGGGCCGTCCATGACGGAAAAACCCGTGGTAGAAGCGAGGGGGAGGAAAATTTCGGGGAGTTGCCGGTTACGGTGGGAGGTCGGGGGCGGAGCGATGCGCGTTTCTCTCGTACGTACGCGCGTGTGTGCGAGGTGTTGGCTCTAACTGAAGCCGAGCAAGGCGTTGGGCTCTAACTGAACCCGAGCGATTGCACTGCAGGCTACGCGTTACTGAACCCGAGCGATCGATCGATGGCTGTTAACTGAACCCGATGGAGCGATTCCTTCGCTACTGCTGCTAACAGAAGCCGATCGATGCTGCCTCTGGGATGAACAGTGAGCGTTGCGGGGGGGGGTGGATGAACAGTGAGCGGTGGTGTTGCCTCTGGATGAATAGGAACCTGTGGTGTGGAGTGCTGGATGAACAGTAGACGGTGGAGGGGTGGTCGTGGAGGGGTGGTTGAACAGGCCCCCGTGGTGTGGAGGGCTGGATGAACAGTAGACGGTGGAGGGGTGCCCATGGAGGGGTGGTTGAATAGTAGCCGGTGGAGTAGCGCGCGGTGGAGGCTGGATGAACAGGAGCCCATGGTGGCTGGAGGAGGTTGACGGTAGCCCGTGGAGGCTGGAGGTGGTCGACGGTGGAGATGAACAGTATCCCGTGGAGTCCCG